>NC_056738.1:466823769-466966269 GCF_019279795.1 Protopterus annectens | reverse complement strand
GGTGTTAACTGCCACCCGAGAATTACTACCAACCATGACATTCAAGTTCACTTCTCATTTGCTATCCCCTGTTATTCAGGATACCAACAGTGTCCCTAGACAATCTTAAAAAGAAATTCCTCAAGCTTTAGTAGCTCACAGAAAAAAAGATACTTCTCTCCACTGGAAATCATTGCCAGACCAATTTTTAATAGCATCCAGTGAATGCCTGGACAGGGCCAGCTCTCCTACAAGCTTGAACTAGATTAAATGTAATTGGGATCATGAGTTATTTTCACTCCCCAGGCTCAGCATCAATGTGCTGAATAGTGCATTTTTCGACTCCCCTGCTACCCTTTCTTCTGCATCTTTTTTTTTATCTCAAACTGGTTTAAAGCTTTGTCGTCTCACATTCTCAGCGAGATGCATTATAAATCAAAATTACCTGTATGTCACTGTGTAGTTTGAGACTGCGCATGCTCAGTTTGATTAGTAGGAAAAATCAGCAGAAGTTATTTTTCCTGCTTTGCGGCAACCTGCCCCCAATTCCCCAGCCACACTGACGGATCAACAGATTTATCTCCAGTTATCCCCACTCACATTCAGTGATGCCACAATAAGTTCTTAAAGCCAGTCCACCATATTCTTCTCCAAGTCAAACATCAACCTTATACCACTCTCTTGACCCAAATTATTTCATAGTACTACCCACTAGTAAGCAACTGTACCTCCTACATCCTAATACACCAACTGTTTGAAAAAATCCATACTATTCACCAACAAGCATTCACTACACACTATATAACTTCTCAATGCCCAGTACATAGAGCTTACCCCACCCTCATTCAACCAATACATTCTGAATACAGTCACCTTTTTCCGACATCACATTCTCATTCCTCATCTATTACCTACCACTTTAAGTAGTAAATGCCACAGATAACACCCACAACATTCAACTTACTCAAATTTACACTTTCCCCTAAGGCAGGCTATGGACTCCTCAACCCTATTTTTTTTTTTTTTTTTTTTTTTTAACAATAAAAAAAAAAATCTTCATTAAATTATCACATACAACATAGACCAGCTTACATTTATTTAAATGCAAAACAAACATTGACACTACTTTAGTTGCAAACATTATGCATCATAAACACCACTGAAAGTGTAGTTGCAAAACATTATACATCACTTATAAATCTATCCAGTCAATGTAAGTTAAGCATTATACAGCTCATTCAAATCCTGCCTACTTTTAAACCTCATTCCTTCTCTGCATATATTGGTCTCACAATTTTTATGTAATTTGCTCCTTCCCTTTTCTAAAGATCCCAATTCCAATGGTTTTCTCTCTGTTACTATATTCACTACTTCTAGTAAAATTGGTTTAGACTTAGATTCCCATTTTCTCGTAATTGCTTTTTTGGCAGCCACCATAATTAGACTCAGCAAGGCTTTACTATGTCTAGGCAATTCCGATTCTGTATCGTAGCTCAAAAAGTCATCTCCCCAGTCAATCCAATCTGCTCACCCAGTATCCCCAAATAGAGCGGTCTGCAGGGAATCTTTAAAGTCTGCCGACTCATTACACTACCAAAAATTATGTTCCCAACCACCTCTAACTTCCCTGTCACACCTCCAACATTTGCTCTTCACCAGAGCAAAAATTCTTTGAAGTCTACTTGGGGTTTAAAAGTCCGTATGTAAACACTTCAAGGCAAAGGTCCTAAATTTTCTAGACTTTGTTGCATATTTGGGAGATGTACATATACCCGCATACTGGATAAGCGATTCACAAAGAGAATCTCCCTTCCCAATCCTTTCTAAACTCCTCTGATTCTTATAGTTATCATAAAATATTTTATATGCGCTACTAATTATTCCTTTAATGGCAGCTTCTATTCTAGATTCTATTAAACTCTACCAGTGCTGGTCTTTCATTTAAGACCCCCCCCATTTCTTTCTCTTTGCCTGTACTCCGATATCAATCACTGAATGGGCCCCCCCATTTCTCAGCCTGTACCCTGATATCAATCATTGAATGGGAAGGCAATCTCTAAAGTACAATTGTGTACACTTACCATAAATGTAGATGTTAAAACTGTACTATGTTCTTAGTGTTTTCACTGTCGCAGTCATTACATTTGGGAAGAATCCCAAAGCTATGGATGGGAGGATGGAACTAAATAGCATTAGGAGTGGGCGTAAGGCCCTGCAGAACTGCAGTGGCAAAGCCTGCCCTGGACTTGGAGAAGAAAGGCAAATGATAATGCTTTGTAAAAGTAAGAACAGAGCACCAAGTAGCAGCTTCTAGAATGTCTTTGGTTGGAACTCCTCTGAGAAAGGCTGCTGAGGTAGAGGCAGCCCTGGTGTAATGTGACCAGATTCCCTTGGGCACCGGTTTACCATGATGCAAGTAGCAGAAACGAATGCAGTGGCTTATCCACTTAGTCTGCTTTGATATAGCCTTCCCCTCTGGTCCTGCAGCAAATGCCACCAGTAGTTGCTCAAATTTTCTGAGAGATTTGATCCTGTTTAAGAAGAATCTTAGTTGTCTTGGGTAAAATGTTGGCAGGTGAATAGTTTGGTTAAGAGCCACATTGGATACCACCTTAGGCATAAGGGAACGATTGGTCCTGAGGGACACCCTGTCCGGGTAAAATGTAATAAAAGGCTCCACAGCCATGAGGGCCTGTAGTTCTGAAACCCTTCTTGCTGAAGTGATTGCCAAAAGGAAAGCTGTTTTCCAAGATAAAAACTTTATATCCTCAGTAGCTGCTGGTTCAAAAAGGAGGCATGGTGAGTTTTTCCAGCACAAAATTGAGCTCCCGTGCAGGAGTTGGTGATCTTCTGGGAGGCCTTAAATTTTTGGCCCCTCTAAGATACTGTTTTAGCAGAGGATGAGAGAAGATGGGAGGCTCCGTGTTGTAATGAGCCAAGATGGCAGAGGCATGGATTTTTATTGAAGAAAAAGATAGGCCCTTGTCAAGCATCTCAGTCAAGTATTGTAAAATCTGAGGAATATTTGGTTTTTCTGTGTCCGTTCCTTGTGCTTGGTTCCAAGCACAGAATCTCTTCCATTTATCAGCATAAGATTTTCTAGTACTAGGCCTTCTGGCTTCCACAATGACATCAGTCACAGATTTACTGAGAGGAGTCGTTTGAATAATTACATGATCAGCCATGCTGCCAGGTTCAGAGTTTGGAGCGGAGTGTGCAGAATTTGGTTGTTCTGCCGAGACAGTAGATGAGGTATTTGAGGCAAGTACCAAGGTGGAAGTTGAGACATATTCCTTAGAATTGGGTACCAGTGCTGGCGTGGCCAGTCCGGATCAATTAGGATCATTTTTGTTTTTTCCTGTCTGACCTTTAGTAAGACCTTGGGGGAAAAGAGGCAGAGGAGGAAAAGCATAGACTGCTAGGTTTTTCCAATTGAAGAATAGGGCATCCACTTTCCATGCTTGTCTGTGATAAGTCCTTGTGCAGAATTTGTCCAGTTGATAATGTTGGGGAAGAGGCAAATAGATCTACGTCCGGGCTCCCCCATTTGTGTTGGAGAGGCAAATAGATCTATGTCCGGGCTCCCCCATTTGTGTTACCATGCTGAAGACTTGTGGATCCAGTTTCCACTCGTGAGGGTCCATAAGATTTCTGCTTAGGTCATCTGCCAGAGTATTTTGTTTTCCTGGCAGGAACTGAGCTTGAAGATGTACTTGGTAAGTCAAGGCTGTGTTCCACAATACCATGGCTAGTCTTCAAAAGGGGGTAGGAATGTGTACCCCCCTGCTTGTTTATGTACCACATAACTGTGGTGTTGTCCGTTTATCAGTACTTGTCCTGGATGAAGTAAGTCCTTGAAGGCTGTCAGGGCATTCTGAACAGCCAGCATCTCTTTCTGGTTGATACGCAGATGCATTTGTTTTGGGGTCCATATGCCCTGAATGCATCTCCCCGCCAGCTGGTCCCCCCAAGCATAGTCTGATGCGTCCATAGTTAGGGTTTGGGTGGCAGGGGGTACAGTGAATGACCGTCCCTTGTTTTGGTGACATGACTCTGCCCACCAAAGAAACTCCTGTTGTAAGCAGGGAATGAGAGGAATCATTGTTTCCAGACTGTGACAATGTTAACTCCATAAACTTTTTAGATACCATTGAAGTTTCCTCATATGCAGTCTTGCATATAAAATTAGTAGAATGCAGGATGCCATGAACCCCAAAGCCTGCAGAATTTGTCTTGCAGATAACTGGGTTTTTGTTGCCATATGTTTGAAGTATACAGTTAGTTGCCTTAGTTTGTCTGGCGTAAGGTAAGCCATCTGGGCAGTTGTATTCAAGCTTGCACCCAGGAATGTAATTTTTTTGAAAGGGTACCAGTTGTGATACCCTAGGCATGTTAGAAGCCTTTCTACAAATGCCAGATGTTGAAGAAGAATGTCCTGGTTTTCTGCTTGAATGAGACAGTCATCCAAGTAAGGATAGATTTGTATGCTTCTTTGTCTGCAACACGAAAGTACTGGTGCCAGGCACTTTGTAAAGACCCTGGGCACAGTAGATAAGCCAAAGGGCAGTGCAGAGAATTGGTAATGCATAAAACTTTCCTTGAAGCGGAGGCATCTTCTGCACGATTCCCTTATTGGGATATGCAGGTATGCCACTTTTAAGTCTAAAGTCACTAACCTAGCGTTCTTGCCCAACATGGGCAGTAGCTGTTGTAATGTCAGCATTTTGAATTTTGGAATGTCCAGAAACGTGTTCAAAATCGATAAGTCCAGAATTGGACGCCAAGCCTAGTCCTTCTGGGTACCAGGAACAGTCTTGAATAAAAACCTTGTCCTTTTTCCTGTTCTGGTACTGGTTGAATAGCCCCCATATCCATGAGGGGCATAACTTGTTTATGAGCCTCTGCCCACTGATTTTGTGGCAGATCTGGCCAACCGTTTGGAACTGGCAAAGTATGGAAATGAAATCTGTACCCCTGGGATACTACATTTAATACCCACTTGTCCTGGGTAATTAACTGCCAATTTTGAGCAAGAAGTGCTAATTTTCCCCCCAAGGGGGCTGCCAAAAGATAAGTGCTTGGTGATGGTAGAGGGAAGTCATTGAGACTGCTTACTGTAGGGTTGTGCTTTGTTTCCTCCAGATTTGGAGGTAGAGGCACCCCATTGCTTTCATCTGTAAGAACCCTGTGACTGGTATCTAGAGCCTTTTGAGCACCTGGATTTGCCTTGAGAGGCCCTGTTGGACACTGGAAAGGACCAATTTTTAGTAGGCCATTGCCTACTGAATCTGGGTGGCTGCACTTGTAAGAAATCCTTTACAGTTTGCATAGATTTAGCTTAGTCTTCCATTTTCTTTAAAACCTCGTCTGCCTTATTACCAAACAGAGTATCATGCTGTAAAGGGGCATCCAACAATTTAGCTTTAACATGATCGGGCAGATTTTGCTTCTTGAGCCAGGCATGCCTTCTAATCACAGATCCAGTAACTGCTGCCCTGCAAGAGGCCTCCAAGGACTCAAAACCACATTGCAAAGTATGATTTCCAACCTGTTCTGCTGCATGCAATAATTCCTGTAGTTCTTTATTTTCCACACAATCAGACATCAGCATCATTTTCTGTATCAATAGGCCCATAACATGCTGGTGATATTTAAGCATATGAAACTGGCAGTTTAAGGCCCTAATTGCCAAGGCTGCAGACGTATAAACCTTCTTTCCTCATCTATCCAGCACCCTGGAATCTCTATCAAATGGGGTAGGATTTTTGGCTGTAGAGGCCTTTACACCTTTGGGACCCTGTGAGACAGTTTAAGGATCAGCAGCAGGATTTTTGAATAGAAATTTGTGGGAGTCAGGAACCCTGTAATATCTGTCTGGCTTACTAGGAGCCGGAGGTAGGGAATCAGGAGTCATGCTTGATTCCAAAACCACATCAACAATGTCTAATACAGGAGGTATAGCCAAAGGTCTATGCGGAGGAAGAAGAAGAAGGAAATCCCCAAGCCTCTTTTTTGATTCAGAGAAATCCTGACTCTCCCAATGAAAATGTTCCCTTAAAGTATGCAAGGTTTCTCCAAAAGAATAATCTTCAGGAGGAGATGCAGATGGGATGGATTCTTCTGCATCTGAATCCTCATAGGGTGATACAGAAAATTCCTGATCAGAAGAGGAATCAGAAGAAATAGAAAACGGATCTGAAGATTCATAATCAGTGTCTTGCCTAGGCCTTTTAGCAGGTGGGGGGGGGGGGGGGTTGTGAGCCCCTGATCAAGGTAATTAAGTCCTCAGCCATTTTGATCATCTGTTTTTTTAGGCACAGGGGCCTGAGCACGTGGCTCATACATCTGTTTTTTAGACTTAGAAATTGTTTTTGTTTTTGAAGTTGGTGTCAGTTTTATATAAAATAGTTGAGGCCTAAAAACACCCTCAGAAGCCGGTGCCTGCTCAGCGGCTCTGGACCCATCCGAGGGAGAGACATCCACGGGTTCAATACTCTGAGAATCTCGGGGCATACTGGACTCCACATGGGTCTCAGTAGAGGCCTGCGACTCAAAAGTAGCAGGTATCAGTGGCTGCGAAAGTGCCTCACTGAGTACCGGCAAACCAGCGACTGGCTTAGGAGAAGCTTCATCATCGGTTTTGGACCTAGACGGTCTGTCTGTCTTTTTCTTTGCGTTTTTGTGTACTCCAGTAGTCGGATTGCTATCAGACGACATTTCAGGGCAATTAAATCTGGATCCAAAATATTTTGAAGCAAAAATATACCGACGCTCAATAGTGCGCTGGATAAATCTAGCACAAAACCGACAGCAAGGCACGTTATGATCTGGGCCTAGGCAAGGAATACAGAACAAATGAAAATCCTTAGGAGGTATTTGCTTCCCACAAGTAATGCAATTATTAACTTTTACTGACATCAGTAAGGAGCAAGAAAAAGTTTCCCCAACGGGGTACTTAACTTTAATTGAAGACTTCGGTTCTGAAACTCGAATGCGAAAATTTCAGGAGTCGGCCGACCAGTACTTGCGAACTGCTTCTGCTCGGGCACTGAGCGGCAAGAAAGACTGAATAAAATGGCATCAGCTGCATGTTTTATATCCCTGACGACCTAGAAGAGGAGACAGCAACCAACGCAGGACCCAAGACTTTGATATTCAGACCGACTGAGGGAAACCTTCCAGCAGATTACCCAATATTAATGACTGCAACAGTGAAATACGAAGAACATCCAGCAGTCCAAATAAATTCCTAGCATCTTCCCATTCCATTAATTTTTCCCTTTCTAGTTATTTGCTCCCAAGACCTTGGTTCCTTTGCCAGTTTTCAGTAAAATTCCATCCTCCTCTTGCCTATTGACTGTATCCCTAACTGCAGTCATCCCTATCAGCAGAATCTCCCATGCTGGTTTAGTTCTTAAAATACTCCCTACTATTGCATGAACATATGTTGTATGATTGTTGTCATTCTTAAGAATCTGCCTCCATAATCCCAATTTCTCCTTATTTCTTGAACTTCCTCCTTGTACAGTCATTCCTTTCCACTTCGATTTATTTTTTTCCACTTTGAATAATAGTTTTCTGCTTGTGCTATGTATAAGAGCTTTAAACTGTGCTGCTCTAAAATACCCCCTTAAATTGGGTAATCCTAGTCTGCCTTGTTCTATTGGAAGAATCATCTTATCTCACTTGATTATTGCCATCTTTCCCTCCCAGATAAAATCCTTCAGCTCTTTTTTAATTGCTATCCAGAGCTTCTCCTCTGGTTAATAAAAATATGCCTGACCTGTGTATAAGATTAAAAGGACTAAAAAATTTGTTTGTATCTTACCATCAATATCCATATAACAAAGCCTCCAGTTTCTCAGTTTTTGTATTGGCTTCTGTTTAGCCTCTTGCCGCATATCCTTAGCTGCAATAACAGAGTCATTTCTAATCTATACTCCTAAATACTCCACCTTATCATGCCCCCATAAATATGGATATTGTTGTACCAATTCATGTAGGAGTGCATAAATTTACTGCCATCACCTTTGTTTTAGCTTCATTAATTTTGTATCCTGAAAAGATTAGAAACAGTCTTAATTGTTCCAGAAAACTGTAATGTCCCTTTCTGTTTTTATCATGTATAAAATAATATCATCTGCAAATAAAGCCAGCTTTTCTTGACTGCCATACCAATTATATCCTTGAATTTCTGAGTCCCTTATTTTCTTGGACAATGGTTCTAAATATAATGCAAACAACAAAGAGGAAAGAGACATCCCTGCCCGGTTCCTCTATTCAAGCAGAAATTATCAGAGGACCCCCCCCACTTTAATTTTTGCCTCTGATCCCCCATATATATACTCCTTAATCCTATTTAATATTAAATCATAAATCCTATTCTAATATTAAACCACCTTATCACACACTTCATTCAGTGTTATATCACTTAGTACCATAACCTCATCTTGTCCTTTCTTCTACCTTCCAAAACTTTGCATTCAGTCTTACATACACAACCTACACACACTCCAACACCCACTAATATCTTAATAGTAACAGACATCTTATCCTCCTACGCTCCTCTCATCAGTACTCTACTCACACTCCTTCACCCCCTCATTGAACAAATACTTAACACAACCTTACTTTCTGCTCACTACACACCACCTCAAACTTTCTAGATATAAAATTTATATCCCATCCTGCTTCTACTTTTCCATAAAGGCAAATTCGAGACAAACCCAGGAACATGCCACCTTCTCTTGCTACCTTATAAATGCTACCTTATAAATGCCAGTGTATTAAAAATAGACAAACAAAGCATTTAATCACAAGGCACTAACAACCCTCTAGCCATCAATGAGACCTGGCTTAAACCAGAATCTCCATCTCGGCTCCATTTCTTCCTGGGACACAACTGTCTCCTAGATTGCATGCCATCTAAAACGAAAAGTGATAGAACTTCACTTAGAAAAATCCCATCTGCAAATCAAAACTAATAACTCAAGCCCCAGCCCGAAAATGACAACAGAAATACCATTAAAAGTAAAAATAATTCCTTACAAGTAGCACGTGCCTATCTTCCCCTTCCCAATTCCCTAGAAAACATCAAAACCCTAATAGAAGCAATCTTATACAAACAAAAACACCCTAATTGTGGGTGATTTTAACACCAATCTTCTAAGCCTTATCCACGCAGACATTTCACAGTTCCTTAATTACTAGAATATCATACAACTAATTAAAAACCCACCTGGCCATAAATCACACATATAGTTTAAAAAACAGGACCAATTTCAAAGCCTCAAAACACTCTGACCTGATCATAACTAATAACCCATCAATTATCTCAAACTTCACAGTCCACTCCCCTTATTTTTCCCGTTATAATTGTCTCAAAACAAAAATCCTTTAATTCCAAATCTAATTCCAGTATAATCCATTCTACCACTGCTTTGCCCCCCCAGTCGTAACACCATAGAATCAAACATAGTTGCTTAGCTTCTCACCAATCTCTTTCTGCACATCCAAGATACCTGCGTCTCCATTACCTCATGACTATACAAAAGGAAACCTGAACTATGAACTATACAAAAGGAAACCCAAGCAGTGGCTAACAAACAAGGTATAACCATCCTAAAACTTAGCAATGAAGCCTGGAATAAATGTTAATCTAATCCTACATCCAGCAATAGGGAAAAGTATACCACCTGCTCAATCTAGCTAAAAAAAAAAACATTAGTTAACAAAAAAAGCATTGACATGATTTATCAACAGAACTCATTCGGATACAGTCCCCAAAAATTCTGGGAGGATGTTAACTTCACAGGTTACAAATTACCCAACTCGTATCATCTTACATCTACTTCCCTCTCTGCAGATCAGTTCTGTAAACACTTCAATTACCTCCGTAACCCTTTGGTCATCTACTCACACCGTACCTTCCACACTGCCTGCTCACCCGAATGTATTATTTTGCTGTACTGTAAACAGATACTGTCCAAAAGCATCTCACCATTACTAGAACAAATAGACAGTCATCTAGACAAACATCCAGTCCTCCCGGATCATCTATCACTGCTATGAATTCAAAGTAAAACCACTTTCAAAATTTATAACCTTTGCATAACTTCTAATATCAGTCAGTATTTGGAAAACAGCCACAGTACAACTGCTTTCCAAAAAGAAAAATCTTTCACTCCCAGAGTATCAGCCCATCTCCATCTTCCCAATCCAAGCCAAAATCTTTGAAAAAATCATATTCCAACAACTCGCACACTACATCAACCAATACGATCTATTATTTCAACAACAGGGAAGCTGATCTGGTCAAAGCACCTCCACTACATCAAGTCTCTTACAGATGACATTATAATGGGAATGGACAAAGGAAAACTTTCTAGAGATATATATAATGGGAATGGACAAAGGAAACTTTTCTAGAGATATATTTACAGAACTTGTCAAAACATTTGATCTACTAGGCTACTCCAGTCTCAGCACTCAGATTTAGTAATCGCTCAGACACCATACCCTGGTTCTACAGCTCTCTCTTCAACCACTTTTTCACAGTCCACTTTAATACCTCTACTTTGCAAGCTGTCTCTCTGCTTAAAGGTGTACCTCAGGGCTCCATACTTGCCCCAATCCTATTCTTAATCAACATAAACTACCTTGTGATCATCCCCACCACACACTCTCATTATTCACAGGTGAAATGGTACGTTACTGCTCTAATCACTCACTCCCCATTTTACAGCATAATCTTCAAATCATAGTTTCTTTGCCTTAAACAGATGGAGAATAAATGTCAGATTCTCAACACCTCTAAACAAAAAAACATGTAGTTCCGCATGAAACACAAACTCAGCAAAAATCAACAAGTCTATAACCGATCCCCTTTAGAAAAGGTTTCATCTTTTAATTACATAGGATTACAGCTGGATCCCCCCAACCCTTCTGCACCCCCCCCCATGCACCCATCTGGAGAACAGTCATAAAAAGATTAACTCTCTCCTAATTTGGGCACTCAAAATATCCCTCTCTCTCTCTCATGACTCCAGGTCAGCCATGTATTCTACTCCCTCAGCTTGAGATGTTGCTTCTCTTTCAGTTAAAAACTCTGTCACTCAGTCCATCTCAAAACAAATCTGTCACTTCACATCTCACTTCTCCAGAAAGCAAGATCACTGTACAACTTTTGAAAAAGCTAAACTGCTCCCATTTAAACAGAGTACAACTACTCCTAGGTTTTCAACTATACAAGCTTCGACATAAGCAGTCTCTTCCTCCTCTAATGGCCAAACTAATAGGACAAGCATCCTCATGCAACCTCAAAAACCATAGCCACTTCTTCAAACACCTCAGTCCAAGCAATGTTTCTGGCCATTCTTTTCCTATACTTAACCCTAATCAATGGGAATCCCTCTCTCCAGAACTTGAAGAGACATCATCCCTCCCTAAATGTTGCTTTCTTCTTAAATCCCATCTAAACATCCAAGTTAAATGTATTTGAACCTTGCAGGCTATATAACCTATAGCATCACTCTTCTTGCATTTTTTACTTCCAAAGCGCATTTCACGTTTTCTCCAAAATTTTAGGACTGCTACATGATGAGGTTGTAACCACTGTAGTCATAAATGTCTGCATATATGTCACTGTACATTTTGCAACCACTGCTCTTTTTAAGATAATAATGTTAACATACCATTATAATGCACTTATCATTGTAAACTTTGTACATTTTTCCACGCTGAGATGAAACTGGTCAGAATTGATCAGTGCTCTGCCCCAGGACACAAAATCAATAAATAAAAATAAATAAATAAATAAATAAAATGAATGAAAACTTTTTTCTGATGTCCAACCAGTCTTAGGTAGTTAGAGATTGTCAGTTTTCTTTAACTCTGACAACATACCTGAAGACTACACAGATGGATATTTAATGTATAAATATATGTATGATCCTGGGTTTGCATTTCACCATCAAATGCCAGGAAATTTGATGACAGGGTTTGGCTTCATAAACTCAGTTTTTTTTTGTTTTTTTGTTTTTTTAAACAGAGCCTCACTGCTCCAGGCACATCTCGCCTGCCTACACACTAGACCCCCAACTTTACCCCTCTGCAGACAGAGGCACACCCTTTTTGGTTCATCCCATGAACAGAAAAGTGAACGAATCACTGGCATACACCATCCGGGATATACAGCAGTTTGCTAAAATATGTCATATCTGGTGTAAGATAGTTATGAATACAGTGCACCACACTTAAAACAACATAGCAACAATGGTATAAAGTCTTCTAGCAGAAAACATAGCTTTTTCACAATACTCATATTAGCCCCATACATGGTTTCTCCTCCATTCTTGTTCAAACGTACTTCACTGCATACGGTGCACAGTCCTGCTTCGATCACTGTGCCACAGCACACTACTGTGTTGTGAAAAAAGAAGGCCAGTTAGCCATGTCTCATTTCGCATCTGTGATTATCCACAAGTTTTCATGAAGAGGACACAAAAAGAGCAGCCTGTGTACATTCTGACATATCACTAAACAGCACACTTCCAGATTCTGTGCCATTTGATTCATAAAACTCAACAAATTACTTGCTTTTCAGATGACACATAGTACCTGCATCATTAGACTGTCCTGTTTTGCAAGTATAACATTTTTATTTAACATTTGTTAACTGGGAAAGTCTGACTTGGAACAAAGCCAATTTTCAGCGGAGGCCCGGGGAGAAACACTCCATACAATTGTATGCTTTAATTCAATATCATTAACACTTTTGGAGCAAAGGAAAAAGTTAAGGATCAAGCATGGGATTTCATGAAAGCAGATTAAGAGCTTTGGTGTCTAAATGGGTATACTAAACAAATCTTGTACTCCTCCAGGCTGAAGTCTACTACTAAACCACCCACTTACTGTGTTTTAAACTAATCTCTGCCATATCCTCCTATCTTTGTACCACTCTTTTCATCTTCACTTTCATCTCATCTCTGCATATGCTATCCACCACTACTGTTTAAGTCAAATGAAGATGCAACTATGTACAAATGTAAAAATCATGTGTGACAGAACTGTACAATTTAAAGGACGCAGCATCTATGAACATTGCACACAATGTAACACATCTAGATAATCACTGTATATAACACTCGTACGTTAAGTATACAATCCCTTCAATGTGTTGTACTTAACTAATATATTTTCTTTTTAGGGCTTTTCTTCCCAGGCCTCTGGTGAAAAGGGGCTTTTTACTGTGCAGTCTAACTTTCTTGGCAATTAAATGCATTAAATAAATGAAAATAAGATTTGACATTACAGGTCAGTATAACTGTATTCTTATGGTAGAATGTGAAATGTAAATGGTGTACTCAACTTTTACATGTTGAAAAAAGCTTGCAGCACAGTTTCCTGAATGATTAGGCAATGTAAGTCACAAGGCCAACAAACTGAAGTGTTATATTTTAAAGTTGAGTTGCTGCTAAAGTTAAAACTGCAGCTTGCTTGTGGTCTTTTTGTCCTAGGAACATTAGTTGCATGCAAAGGTAATACTTGCCTAACACAGCTACTGAGTCTTGGGGACCATTTGCCTTTTAAAAATGTTCAACTAGTGAAGTGAGGTAACCAATCTCACTCTGCTCTTGGTACCATTCATTATGAATCAAAGACCAACACATTCAGTATTGTGAATGGCAACAGCAAACTGCTGATGTGGCGAGTGCAATTAGGAAACGGCAAGCAAGCCTTAACAAAACGCAAATATTTCTAACAAGATAAGAAACTTGAGAAAACTGAATTTCACTTGATTATCAAGAACAAACTGGTAATCATTTAATTAAGGAAAAATGTTAAAAATGAAACTACATATACAGCACTTCTTTTAAAAGAAAATCAGATCATGAAGGTCCCACAATTGTTTTTCCTATTCAAACCTCGCATCATTTCAAAAATGGATTCAGCACAATTACAGTACTACACAAAGTGACAGATATAATTTATTGCAATATGAATGATGGTCGGCTCACATCTGAAGTACTTATTGACATAACTAAGCATTTAAGACACTCAATTATACTTTTTTGGATAAATTTTAGGTTGGTGCAAACCCACTGTTAAGGCATATGCTGAGTTCTACTAAAAGAAGAAAAGATCCATATAGACTAGTGGAGACAGTCTACCATACCAAGATCTGCTGACATGGTCGGTTACCAGACGATCTCTGAGCAACTCATGATTCTACAGCCAATGCCGCCTCAGTGTCCATCTTGGTACCAGCATTCACAGCACAGTATATGAGTGGAACAGTGTCCCAAAAGATTCAAGAGGGTCCCAGCCAATCCATATCAAAAGTGTCAGAGAGGTGACCTCAAAGCCCCCCTTCTGCAGGCAGAATGACTTGACAGTGAACAGTGTTAATCTCTGTTCAGATGAAAGGAATCCTCCACGTCATTCTCACAAAGGACCTCTGCCAGTTTATGAAGACCCTCATAGGCCTGAAACTATAGGTGTGTTTGGCTAATGATGCTACCAGACAAAATCTTTGAGGCCATTAGTACTAATTTATACTGGTGAATGAAAGCAGTGACTCCCTTCTCCTAACAAGGCCCTCACCACAACAGTTAGCACCTTAGTATATAAAGTGGAGACCAAAACAGCATCAGTCTGAACTGAAGCACTTAAGATGTGGGTCTGTCTTTTTGGCAGCCCTCAGAAAATGATGTGCTAAACAGTGTTCAAGTCTATTTATGACATCTAGGTACCCTGAGATAGCAAGGGCATGACTTGGGAGTTCTACGGAACAATTTCCATCCAGAAGATGAAAGTACTAATGTAGTCAAAATTAGTGGAGCTCAGGATGGAATAGAAACTTCCTGTCTTCAACACTAGAAACAGGAAGCATTAAAATTTCAGCCTGGTCTTTGAGTAGAACAATTTCTTGGGGAGAAGAGTTTAATCACATGATAGTGTATGGCAAGCCTAACAGCTCTAAGATATGGCAATCCATGACCACATCAAGTGTCCACTGGTTCTTGGTAATGTCTCTCCCACTAGGATGAATTAGGAGAACCATACCCAATAAGGATAGTCCTGAAAAGTGAATCTGTACTATGGCCGCTTGGCCAAGGAGGTCAGCCTTCTTGGTGACCTTGCCAGGACAGCTTAGGAGGCAGCATTGCTCAATGCTTGTGGTTCTCCTCATACCATGATAGGACTGCTATTTTCTGACAAGAAACATGGGCTGGTCTAGATGTAACAGAAGGGGCCAGTGGACCAGCACAGCTTTCTCCATAGCTATCAATGCACGTTTCCTCTAAGTGATTCTCAACCAAGTCATGCAGGAGGAAGACATCTCCAAAGAAGAAGGCATCAAAAACACCCATCCTGTGCAAAACATACACAAGGTTGTTGACCTATCACACCAACACTATCAAAACTATAGTTAACTACATGGAAACCCATTGCAGAAGTTACAGAAGGCAATCTAACCAGCTTTTTCCTGACTCTGGAATCAAACTGCTGCCAGCTTCTCATGTGCCTGTTCCACTAGAGAGAAGTAAAACCTGGACAGGTGAAAAAAAAAGACAGATAAGAAATATAAGCCCCAACATGGGAAAGGAGAACAGCTTCTTGCCCACCATGCCCAGTGCCTTGGATTTCTAACTGAATGGCAAGGTGAAACAACGCAGGGATCTCTTGTACCATTACCGTACTAGACCAGATTTAAAAGGAGTCTATCCTACGATGCTTAGTCAGGATCTTGTTTGGCTTTACACTCGGATCTTTCAGAAAGCATCTGCCTTCTTGAGAGTACTGAGGAAACAGACTCTGGATGCTTCGAGTGCCAAAAAAGCATCTTAAAGAACAGGATAGCATGACCCAGGGTTTCTGCTCCTTTTCTTCATACCCCTAACACTCATTGAGGTGTCTCTGGGTAGACTGTAAGGCAGTCACAGACCTGATGCCCCCCCCCCACACACACACACACACAGGAGAAGTCATCTGGGAGGAGCAATAGGGAAGGGATGCAGGATTACTCTTCTAATCTAATTCTATGGGTTATCTGCATATGCTTCCCGGGATACACTATGAAGGGATGAATCTCCCTTAACCTTATTTCCTCTGCTTGACCAAAATTTATGGAGCCATGAAAAAGAATGCAATGCAAGAAGGATCGGCAGTCAGGCAACAGGAATCCGAGAGGTGCTTGCTGGGCATAGTACTGGAGCAGATAAGGGTTGTAAATGGTTTAGCACTGGCATCAGACCTGTTTTTTTTAAGGAAATACTCATGAGTGTGAAAAATTCCACCAGATTACATACAGTTGGCACAAGTCCAATCCCAGAGCCAGAACTTTGGCCTCCTTTTGTAAGAAGACCCAGATGGCCCTTCTCAAAGAGAGTCCCACCAAATTTGGCTAGATTCTGTGGAGACCTGGGAGGAACAGTCCATAGTTTTGAGCTCAACCACTAAGCCCATGGCAAAGAACTCAAAGGACTGCGCCTCAGGTGTACGCTGGTTACCTGTATGCCTTCACTGCCTATCTCACAGAGGGTGTTCCTTGTAGAAACCTAGGGATGGAGTCCCAAAGTGCTTGCCAGGTGTGCTCCTCTCACAGGCCTTTCAGTCATCAATGATGGGCATGAGGTTGACTCTTTACTAGTTGAGGAGGAGGAGCCGACAGTACATGAGGCCCACAAGGTCACTATAAGGTTAAAAACTTTCCTTGAGGTGGGGCATGATCAATATCTGGCTTCCTGATCCTTTGCTCTATCTCCCTCTTGATATATGGACATCATCCTGGAATTGTGACAGGAACCCTCACTGCTGCTATCTCTCTGACAGCCTCAACTAGTGCAACCTTGAGCAAAGTCAGGCACACCTCTGGCTGTCAGCTTCAAGCATTGGAACTTAGGACACAGATGTTGCACTCCCCCACCCAGGCAAGAGAGAGACAGACACTACCAATATGTATCCTAGATTTGTGATCTGGCAGCCAGAGAAACTCTTAAGGAAGGTTTGAAGACTTATGCACCGAATATTGCAACTTTTTCATTGCAAACATATTCAAGATACAAACAGCGTGGGTGACAATAATGAACTGGATAGTGCAGGTATTAAGACATCAACTCCTTATCAGGTACATGGTACTGAGGTGTGTAAAGGAAGGAAGCATGCAGGTCTCTGAGCAGAGTTATGAGAGAGAAAAAAATAGCCACATTGAGGCTAAGTTCAAAGGTTCTTACTAAGCAGGCAGCCATACAGAGCCTAGGCATGCGACCCAGACAGCTTGGAAGATGGATTTGCTGCTCCACTCAATGAGGGCCATAGTGCTTACCTCAGGAGTACATTTGTAGATCCTCAGCCAATCTTTATGGCAGAACTTGAAGGAGGCGAATGTGTTAACTATTTCACATACAAATGGAGCTTGTTCCATGGGTAGGTGAATTTTTTTGGTGAAGTACCTACCTCTCCAAGAGGGCTTGTGATGAAGGCCGAGGTCTTTAAAGCGAGTGCCAGTATTCAGTAAAATAAGAAATCTAGTTACCAAATGCAAAGGGTCCTCAAAGTTGGATCATACAAGATCCTTTGTTTTCAGTTACATAACATTTCCAAAAGTTAAAGAGTAGGATCTAGACTTACAACTTGCAGTTCTGCTTGCACGGGCTTCCACTGCTTGCTTTCTGTTCAACGCTTTCTCCATTTTTATTCTACTCTTTTGTTTTGGTTCCTTGTGTATTTTCTATTCAAGAAAACTACTGTAATAGTAGTTTATTGTGCCTAAAAAAAGACAAAATTTACATTACCTAAAATTATCAAAACTAAAACTTCCAGAAATGTATTTTTAATATTATGATTAATTTCTGTTTAGAGTATACCTTAAAATACCAGACCATCATATTTCATGACTAAACAAAACAGATGAACACTGCAGTGCTCCAGTTACAAAATAAATGAAATCAAAGCACTTACTGACCCCTCCCCTTATACATACACACAAACACACAGCAATTAACTTGCCTGTACACACAACTATTTATAAATAAGTCTGATAACATCTTCTTAAAAAAGTTTTTCCTCTTCGTTAAATATGGATTGAATGAAAATGTTTAATTTAATCCAAGTTCATCATCATCATCATCATTAGGGCAGCACAGTGGTGCAGCAGTTAATGTTGTCACCTCACAGCCAGAGGTTCTTTAGTTCACTTCTGAAATGGAGTGCCCTCTATGCAGAGTCTAAATTGTCCTCCCTGTGTTTGCGTAGGTTTCCTCCGGGTCCTCTGGTTTCCTCCCACATTCCAATGACATGCATCTGGAGCATTTATCCCCAGGCCTCCACTGGAAATGAGCTTTCTCCTAGTTGGACTTTCCCAGTCTACATAAATAAATTAACATTTAATAAATGCAACAGGCTCCTGCCAGCATAAGGTCAACATTTATATCATCACTCCTTACACCGTTAGTGTGGACTTTAAAAAACAGACTTCCTAGAGGCTTTCCTCAAACCCTAAAAAATACACGGTTAGTGTCATCCTCCAAGATGGCATTACAGTGCTCAAAAACGCACACACTCAATTTGCATTGGCTTGCCAATAACACACACCTTCACTATATTGGCACTTGATTATATTATATCAAATATTGCCTTTCAAAAAGCAACATGTGCATGTCCTCTTGTAAGTTGGCAAGATGAAGGGCTTTTCTCAGAAGTACAGGCAAGCACGGAAGGGCTATGGCTGACTAAGTTTGCGGACTACTGCAAACTGGGTGCTATAATAGAATCTCCGGCCAACATGGAGATCCTCCAGAAGGGCCTAAATGATACTGATGCATGGTGTCAAAGCCATTGTCTCAAGCTAAATGCAAAAAAAAATGCGTAGTAATCCCCTTTGGAAAAAACAGAGTACCCGCAAACTACAACATAGGAGGTAATCCCCTGAAATCTGAAGAAATAAGGGATCTAGGGACCCAAGTAGATTGGCAACATGGTTATCAAAGGAAAGCTGACTAAGTGGTTAGAAAATCCTTCTGTGTGACCCATCTGATCACGAAAGGGTTCGCATCAAGATCTAAGGATGTAATGGTGCCCCCCTACTCTTCCCTCATCAGACCCATTATTGAGTAAAATGCACCAATTGGAATGTACCTGGCTAGACATCTCCAGCAGCTGGAGAGACCACAGAGGTACCTAACCAAGAGGATAACTGGCCTCAAACAGTTGTCCTATGCAGCACGATTGAAAAAGCTAAGACCATTCTCTGTTGCATACCGCTTTCTCAGAGGCAATCCCTGTCTACCGTACAGAGCCATGTCCTGCCCAGAATTGTTGAAAATGCTCCATCTTAGCAAAACCAAATCTACTCGAGCTACACGCTCTAGGGATATAAACCTCAACACAACAATGAATAGAACATGCTGGAGGGATAGATTCCCTTCGCAGAGACTTCCCTTACTATGGAACAGGATCCCAATCTACGCAAGACAGAACCCCTCACTATCACTCTTCAAGAGGAACCTTGATGAGTGGATGGGTAACAGAAAGTTCACACTGGGGATCACACCAACAGCACTACTAGATAGGGGCCAAGGGTACTAGCTGTTAGTACAAGGGTCTAGGGAACTACTAAAGGGGCGGTGAATACCGCACAACGTGGCTGGGCTAATATATGCCTTCGGGGAGATAGCCCAGTACCAACCTATGAACCTATTTATGGTCATAACTTACTTACACTGTGCACATTGTCCACAATTATACATGCCAAATGGCCTGGCAATTCCAACTTGTTCAGAGCTAAACACTGTACACAACCAAATCTTGAACACTACTAACTATATACAAACCTAACTTGCTTCTAAATCTACACACAAGTACATGGAAATATTTGTCAATAACAGCACGTGTGTTTGGATTCCTTGCAGCCTTTGAAATACAGTTTGCACTTTGCTATTTTGTCATCTCTTTTGCCGTTATTTCCACAATATTTGCAAAATCTGTAGAATCACTTAAGTCTATTTGCAATCGCTGACAGGGTCAAAACAATTAAAAGCAGAGGCGCTTCTCCATAAGTTCCTGCAAAAAAACATTAGATTCAAAGCTTGCTGGCATAATAAATTTACAAAACAATTGCTAATTTCTCATCTACAGCTTCTTGATTGTCAAGTCCCACTGATGTGCTACAATCATGTCATATTTCCCAAGGTGGGCTTGGCATAATAGTCAAGGTCTTCACTTCATAGACACAAGGTACAGGGTTTGATTCGGACTTCAGGTTGTTGGCTAAGCTTAAAATGACCCTTCAAGGCAGTTAGCCTAGTATTCATCTATGAACCTATATGCTCTTTCAGCCAGCGATGTGAGTGCATGATGACCTAAATGGAAGCAGGCATTCACATTCCATCATGAACTCAATTCATGACATGATATGCCTCACTTTCCTCGACTTGTGGGTTCTGCGGTCAGCACCCCCACACCATCAGATTCCAATGGGAAGCTGTTCAGCAAAGTCCCCCAATATGCCTCACTTTCCTCGACTTGTGGGTTCTGCGGTCAGCACCCCCACACCATCAGATTCCAATGGGAAGCTGTTCAGCAAAGTCCCCCAATATACACACACATCCCTGAAGCAAAGATGGGCAAGTAATTTAGCTTACTGAATAATTTTATTTACCATACCTTGCTGCCACTATCCTATTACCTTTGTGAAAAGAACAAATCCTAAACATTGCACGGCACACTCCACAGCGACAGCCTCACCAACTGTCTATAAAGTCAGGCAGCAACTTCCTGCTTTAAAATGTGTAACCCTACCCAGCAGGCCCATTATCTACAGGGGCACTGACCTACAGCGATTGAGAAAAGCCAAATTCTATTTCTCAAATATGGAAAAAAAGTATTTCACCAGTGGTCAGTGGACCAAATTCCAAAGGCCTGTCTCATTAACGTACACAATATACACGTTTTACTCATAAAATAAACATTTCACTTCCACTGATCAAAGCTACGATACAGCAGGCCATGTAACCCATGCATATCATTAAACACCAGAAGTTATCAATAAAAACATGTACAAAGCTGAGCAAAAATGTAATTTATTAAATGTAAACTGAAAACAGACAAGCAAGCCATCCTCAAAACTGGGTATGAATGACAGAAAAAAAAAGGAAAAGAAAAAAAAAAAAAAAAAAAAAAAACAACAATCAGCACCATCAGAAATATGCTATAGCAGTCAGTTTCATAAGGAGTATGAACAAACAGATAATATTGTTAACGGCAATGGTGCTGATTTCTTTAACACGCTAGACCATGGAAGTTATAATAGAAACAAGCAATCAGCCAACTCAGGAATGAGATATGAAAGCTACAGAATTAAAGGTGTGCAAGTTGCAATCAGCAGTTCTTTATTAATGGCAACTGAAAATGAATTACTATTAACTTGTTATAAATTAGCATGGATAAGATTTCCAAACTGGCAAAATATGCAAGTCCCCAGGTTGATTAGAATGTATTTCTCCACATAAGAATGATTTCTCCACATCGGAGGTTGTTACCAGAATCCAGAAGACTAGTGCGGCTGGTGATGCCAATATAAGTGTTGGTACTTTCGTATTATCGCAACCAGATTTTTTCAGCAGTGCTGGTTACTTCTGTTTAGATCTCAAATAGTAGCAATACAGTGTTATGAAGGTTAGATACACGTCTTCTGTAATGTTTTTCTAGTTTTTTGAAGGTTCATCATTGAAACGGCTTGGAAAAACTAAAGTTGGAAAAGTAAGGTTTGAAAATAGGTTTCCCCTTTACCGCCAGCATGTCATGTCAGTTTAAGCAAGTCCCATTCTACTTACAAGGCGTTCTTTGACATGCTGCCGGTCAGTGAAGGAAAGAGATCTGTTTTCAAACCTTTACTAGTCTTTTCACATCTGATTCAATGGTAAACCTAGGAGGTACTACAGAAACACTACATAAAATCTTGTTTCGTTATAACCTTCATGATGCTTTCACACATCCAAAAAGAACAAGGTAATGCTGAGAGAGAGTACCCTTCGCCACAAGAACTGCAAGTAAAAAAATAAAAACACCATTCCACAGTACGAAAGCACCTCATCTGCTGTTTAAAGTCTGCTTGTGTGCAATATCATATGCTAACTGCCACACTCATGTCATCAGGGAAAGAACTGAAGGAAAACTAGACAGCTGACCCTACTTCCAAAAATGATTCAATATTTGGAAAATATATTGTGGTGAATAATTCAGTGATATAAACCATAAAAATGCAGTCATGTTGATTGCAAACACAATCATTCCAGAAAAGAAAACCTACACAAAAGCAAGCCAAAGATAATCTGTGGACTGTCATAACTCTAGCAGCCTACAGATATCCTTAGATTTCTGAGCATCTTAATAGCAAGCACCTAATGTGCTGTTTAAACTCTGCTTGTGTGCGCAATATCTCATCCGCTAACTGCCACAATCCTTTCAGAACCAACATACATACACACGTAACCACTGCGATCACAGAATTCAATGCTTGACGTCTTTAAAGGACGCTTCCCACAAATGTTAAAAATTATAAGTCCTAACATTTTTTAAAACCATGACCGATATCCCGGCAGACTTTGACAGTGTACTCTTCCATATTACACTTCACTGATGCCGTTTCAGTACAAATCAACACAGTTAAAAGACAGCACAAAATCTGGTTGCGATAATACGCAAGTATCCAAGTGTTTTAAAAAATAAGATACTCATCTGTCATAGTACTGACATTACTATGTTTGCGTGATCCAGCCTCAAGTATAGGGCAGATTGTGAACAGTCATTCACCACAACGGCTAAAGGCTTATACCACATTACCGTTACAGATTCTAATATCTGCGGACTTCTCAGCAATGAATGCATCTGTAGCTGCAACTCAGTAAACCAACCTTGCAGAAGAGACCACAAGGTTCTTGGGGAGTGGACATTGCTTAAGCTCTGCAGATAAATCTCTCGGGTATTGTAGATGAATTGCATGATATTTTACAGACTTAAACAAAGTGACCCATCAAGAAAGGAGGAGGCAGTATTGGGTTCTGCATTCCACTTTCCACTGTTTTTTTTTTCATTTTGGCTGTAGTGCGACAGCCTTTAGTACTGCACACATTCCGTTCATATATTTTTGTCATCTTTCCATTGATGCATTTCTGACTTTTTTTTTTTTTTTTTTTTTTTTTTAACTGTAATATTGTCACATCATACCTTTAAGGTGCTCAAGATGAGATCCTCTCTAGCAGTAGTTACTGGGACTGTGGATGCAGTGGTCTATCACAGAGCCATCTGCTGAAGAGGAATGTCCTTCTTTATAAAACATTCTTCAGGTTTTATTTGAAGTGATCCAACACCACGTTCTACAGTATACAGTCAGCTGGATGGTCACAGATGAAGAACATCTTTCTCCCATCTTTTTATAACCTTTTCTTTGAAATGTGTTGCTCTGGTCTTGGCATGGACATTGTCAAGCTTTACAGTCTCCTGTGGGGGTTGAACAGCCATACTTCTGTAACACAAGCAGTTTTAATAGGTTAGTAAAATGCTTTGATAGTACAACAAAACAATACCTAAAAGTTTTTCTTTGCATGCACTACACAAAAACATCACAGTGTCTTACAACCACTGCATTCACTTGCAGTGAGCTTTGGAATCTGATCACAAAGACTATAACTCATTACATGCTTTATCATATTAACTACTCATCAATAACTACATGAATAACAGGTTTACTACCCCCTTTTTGAAAATGCAAACAGGACAGTAGTAGAGTCAAGTAGTTCCACAAACAGGTATGACCTTATCTGACCTAGGGTCAAAAGCAGTATATAAAATTAGAACTATACAAAGAGATACGGCATGCTTTGCATTCCAGTAAGCCATCCAGTCACAATTCATTCCACTCTACTGCAGTACTAGTACCTTCCCTATCATCTAAAGCTGTACAGTGGACAGAGCACTTATACATTTTCACACCACAAAGTGTACATGAAGTGAAGACATGCTGCATACCTTTGGCAACTGACAGGAAGATGGATGTAGTATATACTCCCACAATTGGCACAGTGCCTTGTATGAACAGGGGCAAAAATCAGATCTGAGAAAATTAAAAATGGCATTGAGAAAGTAAACATGCTTGTAACTCCACTGCAAGGGCACCCAGTGTACAATAATATATAATGCATCCATCACTGTGAAACTCACTGAAATAATGCATCTATCCCCTGCGAAGCTCACTGAAATACCACTTACATCTACTTACTTAGCAAGAGCTACTGACCAAAGTTAGGGAAAAATGAACAACTTGCGTTGTTTACTGGGGCATTTTTTCCTTGATGAAATGCGCTCTGTCTGTCTCAGTCATGTGAGAAAACAGTAGTATTCTGACTGTTTCTATGTGCATGAAACTGACATTTTATTGAATATATTAGCTCTACGCCATTAGAAAGTATCATAAATGATGCTCCAGAATGTAAAGAATAGTTGTGTAAAATGTTACTATAACCATAGATGTCCTCCTCTTCTATTTGCCACAGCATTCATAACACAGGTGAGTCTGCTGCAGGTTGCTCCGGACAGCCAGCCAGTGTACAAGTCTAAAACTACTGTAAGGTACATGTGATATCTCACATAGGATCCCATCCAGCATTGGTCATAAAGTGACATCAGTTATATAGCAGACATTGGCATGTACCATCCTCAGAAATTAATGCCACACCGGCCTGAAGTAAGCTGAGAAACACATCCAGGAAACAAGCAAGCATCGGGGGAAGGTAGGAGGGATAATATACTGCAATATATACATGAGAAGGACATCTATGGTTATGGTAAGATTTTACACAACTATCCTATGTCCTTCTATTCATATGTTGCAGTATTCATAACATGAGGGAGAAGAAGCTCATGCAGAAGAAGAGAGTAGCACTCTACAAATCCCTGAAGAATAGCCCTGGCAAAACTAGCTCTAGATATAGATATACCATCCAACTTGTAGTGTTTTGTGAAGGTATGGACAGAAGACCAAGTAGCTCCTTCTAAGATAGAGGAAATATCCAGACCCCTGAAAAAGGCACCTTAGGAAGACACAGCTCTAGTGGAACGAGCCTTAACTGGAGATGCAAGGGTTTTACCATGAGCCACATAGCAAAAGGAAATGGCCTTAGAGATCCAGAAAGAGATTGTCTGCTTGGAAACAGGTTTGCCCAGAACCCTGGGATGGTAGAAAGCAAAGAGATGGTCAGACTTCCTAAAGGATTTGTTGGTTTTATCCAAACAAAACCAGAGTTGTCTATGCACATCCAAGGAGTGTAAGATCCTCTCACTAGAAGAAATGTGGAGAGAGAAAGAAAGAAAGTGGGAAGGTTAATGGACTGATTAAGTGACAACTCATTCACCACTTTGGGCTTGAAGGAGGGATTAGTGCATAGGGAAACCCTATCCTTGTGAAAAACAGTAAAAGGAGAAGCTATAAGGGCCTGAAGTTTGGAAGCCCTTCTGGCTGAAGTGATAGCCAAAAGAAGAACTGTCTTCCAAATGCAATGTTGCAGGGAAGACAAAACTGCTGGTTCAAAGGGAGGAAATTGTAAGTTTTTCTAAAACAGAAGTTTAAATCCGAAGGAGGAGGTACTGATTTCCTTGGTGATCTGATATGAAGGATACCTTTAAAGACAAATTTGACTTCCAACCTTGAAGCCAAAGGAAGAGTCATAAGCAGACAGGCAGAAATGGCTGAGAGATGAGCTTTTACCGAAGAGTATGATAATCCAGACTTCAGTAGTTCACACAGATAATACAAAACCACTGGAATATCCGTAGACAATGGTTGCAGTTTTTTGGAAAGACATCAGATGAAAGACCTCTTCCATTTGGAAATATAAGATTTCCTAGTATTGGGTTTTCTGGCCTCCTGCAGAACTTGTAGCACTTCCTCAGAAAATAGGTGTCTGAAAGGGATCAAAACCCTATCACCCACAGTGTCATCTGAAGGGTTGGCATTTGTGGATGCATTAGAGATAATCTGTCCTGTGTGAGTAGATCCACCCAGTGAGGTAACTTGTGAGGATTCCTCTTAGCTAAATGCAGAAGGGAGAACCAATGCCGTCTTGGCCATAACGGAGTCACCAGCAATATTTTGGGTCGGTCCTGCTGAACTTTCTGAAGAAGGGGGAAGGGAGGGATGCATAGAGAAACACTCCATTCCAAGAGAAAAGTTAGGGCATTCCTCTTCCATGCCCGAGGATCAGGAACGCTGGCACAAACTTTCAAAGTTCTCTGTTCACAGGGGAGGCAAATAGATCTACTTGAAGTGTACATCACCGGTGGGTCCAGAAACACATCCCTATGCAACATCCGTTCATGGGATTGAGTCATGGACCTGCTCAATGTGCGTCTGCCACAACATTCTGACTGGAAGGAATATCCAAGCCTTGACAGCCAACCTGCACAGGTGATATGACTTGGTCCCGTACCCCCACCCCACCCACCCCTGCTTGGAGAGATACCAAAGAATTGTGGTGTTGTCTGTGAACCATTTTAAGGGACCTGGTTGAAGAGGAGGATGAAAATTTTGCAGGGCAAAAATGAGAGCTCTCATCTGTTTTATATTTACGTATTCCTTCATTTGGGAAGGAGACCACGCACCCTGAACCTTCCAAGATGCAAAAGGATGTCCCCATCCCACATCTGAGGCATCCAAGATCAAACTCCTCAAAAGGAAGAGGGGGAAGTCCTGGATTCAAGGTAACCTGTTGAATCCACCACTCCAATTATTTTTTCGTGCAGGGAAGCAGAGGAAATGAGCATGTTGCATCCAGACTGACCTGAGATAACCACTGGAGTTTCCTCAGGTGAAGTTTGGCTAGAGGTAACTTTTGAATAGTGGATGGCGTGAAGCCCACCAGATGAAGGAACTCCCTGGCAGTCAGGGACTGGAGTGGAATGATAGCTTGAAAGTAATCAGTTAGAGACAAGACTTTGAGGAGGCAAGGAAGCCAACATCTTGTCTGACTGAATTCTGCATCCTAGGAAAACATGGTCCTTTGAAGGAACAAGAAGGGATTTTTGGAAATTTATAGTGAATTCTAGTCTTTCCAGAAGAGACACTGAAGTGAAGGTTTTGAAGAAGTATGTCTGGAGAAGGAACCTGGAGGAGTAGGTTGTCCAGGTAAGGAAAAATTTGAAAATCCCCTGAACCTGCAAAAGCAATGACACAAACTAAGCATTTTGTGAAGACCTTGGTACTGTAGCTAGACTAAAGGGCATAGCAGAAAACTGAAAGTGTGAGGAAGCAATAGCAAAGCGCAGAAATTTCCTGTAAAGAGAATGAACATGGATGTGTATATAGGCATCTTTGATGTCCAGTGACACCATGAAGGCCTGGGGAAGAAAGAGAGGAAGCAGAGTGTTTAATGAAAGCATGCAAAAGGTGGGTAACTTTAAAAGGGTGTTTAGATGGGACAGATCTAGAATGGGCCATTCTTTCTGGGGACTAGGAACATTCTAGAGTAGAAACCCTTTCCTGTTTGGGAAGGGGAAACCTCCCGAACGGTACCCTGAGAAAGCAAGGTGTGAATCATCTGAGGAAAGAAAGTAAAGTAAACTGATCTTTTGAAGGTTGTGGAATACCCCTGAAGGTAGGAGGAGTCTTCCACACCATGAAGTATCCTCTGTGGATAACAAAAGAGCTAAGAGTCCTGGGTGATCTGTTTCCAAGCAGAAAGGGGCAGGGAAAGACGCAAGGATAAGAGGGGTCTGACTGCAAATAGGCTGGTAGTCACGTACTACCTGGCTTGCTCAGAAAGGGCCATTTCTGAGCAGTGGGAGTAGAATAAGGCTGACACCTCTTTTACTCTTAGAAGAGGGTCTGGCTAGCTTCCTTACAAAAGGGGTTTTAGAAGGATATTCCTTTGAAATTTTGGGACTGATGACACAGAATACGTTTAAGGTCCTGGAGTTCCTTGCCTCTTTTCTTGCAAGGACTTAAAAAGTTCTGCAGCTGCAGACTCAAACAAATGGTTGGAATCTAGAGAAGCATCCATACGTTTAGCTTTGATGTCATCTGGTAGTGGCTGGAGTCTCAGCCAAGAGTACCTTCACAGGACAGAGCCAGATGCAGCAGCTCTGGCAGATGCTTCCACTACATCACAGCAGCATTTAATAGAATGATGTGTCACTTGGGCAGAGGAACCTAAAATGGAAGTAAGTTGGGACTTGGTGTTATTAGAGTCTGGAAGCTCAGAAATGAACTTAGTGGCTTGAGAAAAGAGGGCTAAGGAATATTTAGCCATATGGGTCTGGTCGATAAAGGTCAGAGTGGCCGAAGTATATATTTTTTCCCCAACCTTTCCATGACTTTGCTCTCCTTGTCCAAGGGGAGAAGGGAGATAGAAGCCAAAAGTTTAGAGGGCTTATCTGCAGACGCAGACTGCGGCTAGGTCTGAAGAAGGGCACTTAAAAACAAAAACTTACAATTATCTGGCACTTTTTAGACCCTATCCGGCCTTTTAGGGGTAGTAGGTTGTGAATCGGGACACTTAGAAGCAGAGTAGAAAGCATCCAAGAAGCCTGGAAGCACTGGAAGTACTTTAAATGGGGCAAGGGAATCCATCTGTGAAAGATCATAATACCTTTTTGTATGTCTGACACGAGAGCAGTCCCACTGGAAAAAATCTCTCAACTTCACAATGGTCTCTCCAAAGGTAGCATCTTGCCCCGAAGATTCAGTTCCATTTGATTACTCCTCTGTGGAAGCATATCCAAGTGGAGAGGACATCTGGGTAGAGTATGCCAGAGACTCCACCCCAGAGGAATCATCATCTTCATAGGAATCCTCAATTCAGATCCTTTTTTTTGAAGAGAAACTGGAAAGAGGGAAGGAGAAGGAAGAGAAACCCCAGTGCATGGTCTAAGGGCCATGAAGGCGTTAAACAGTCCTTATGAAAAGGCTTGCCAATCAGTAGATTGTTGCTGAAGGAAAAGAATGCTTAGTTTTCTGCTTCTTAAGTGGTGTCTCCACATAGTGGAGAGATGAGGGGTCTGACATCGGCCTACATTCTATAATATTGCTCGGGACCTCCTCCCAAACTGGGATTTGAGTAATGCCTGGAGGGCCTTCGGAGACAATAAGCCTGTGTCCACTCCACCATGTCCAAAGTGGACATCTGCATATCCCCCCTGAGAACATGCTAGCAGGATCCCTCAAAGTACCCACGAAAGAATCACCAGCTACTTCTGAACAGATCTCCGAGCCAACATTGCCTTGGGAGAAATGTCTAAAATTGGAGGAGCAGCAGAAATCTGAGGCCTAGATTTCCTGGCCTTCTAAAGAACAGGCTCCCCTGAAAGACCCAACACACTTTCCATAGCATTGCGAGTTAAATGCTTAAGCTGTTGGTTCTCTAGATATAAATTAAGAGAAGTGAAATGACTACACAGGATCGTTGGGACAAAGGCCTTGCAAAAAGCACAGGAGCTATGGTCGTGATTAGGGCCTAGGCAAAATAACACACATCGTGGCTATACTTATGTGGAATTAGGCTTCCACACTGACATTTGCCCTTCCTGGATTACATTTAATCTCAGCAAACAGTAGCACAAAAAAAAAAAAAAAAAGAAGAAAGAAAACCAATAGGGCACTTATCCGAGTTGGAATCCACAACTTCCCTGATGAGCAAATAACTGGAGAAGTTCTGACTGGCAGCAGAAAAATTCTAACAACGGTACATAGGTTCATAGGTTTATACTAGGCTATCTGCCCTAAGGCATTTATAAGCCTAGCCCAAAGTTTTGTGGCTTACGCCACCCCTTATGTTAAAAAATACTGTGCCCATTAGTTTGTTGTGCCTCTGTCCAGCAGTGACACAGAGATGATTCCCGGGGTAAACCTACGATCTCCCATCCACCGGTCAAGATTTCTCTTGAACAGAGCCAGCGAGGTGCTCTGCCTCACATGGACTGGGATTTTATTCCACAGCATAGGGAGTCTCTGGGTGACAAATCTATCCCTCCAGCATGTCCTATTTATATCCGTGCTAAGGTTTAAGTGGCTTGCTCTAGTGGATCTGGTAGATTTGGATTTTTTGAGGTGGAGCATGTCCATTAATTCCGGGTTGGACATGGCCTTGTAAGTCAGGCACAGGTCACCTCTGAGCAGGCGGTATACGACTGAATAGAGCTGGAGTTTCTTCAGTCTGGCAGCATATGACCAAAAGTCCCTTTATCCTTTTGGTGAGGAACTTTTGGGGTCTCTCCAATTGCTGCAGGTGTCGTGTGAGATACATCCCGAATGGGGCATTGTACTCGATCATTGGTCTGATAAGTGAAGAGTACAGGGGAACAATGACCTCATTTGATCTGGATGTGAATCCCTTCATGATCAGGTGGGCAATGTAGAAGGTCTTTCTAACCACTTTAGCAATGTGAGTGTCAAAAGAAAGGCCACTGTCAACCTGGGTCCCCAGGTCCCTGATAACCCCAAGCTACCATATAGGTGGCAATCCATTAAGCACGGAAGAGGTTACCTTGTTTTTCCCGATGGGTATGACTATACATTTTTTGGCATTTAACTTCAGGCCATGGCTCTGGCACCAGTTATCAGTTTCCGTGAGACCCCTCTGAAGGATATCTGTGTCAGATGTACTTTCCACTATGGCGCCCAGTTTGCAGTCATCTGCAAACTTTGTCAGCCATAGTCCTCCTATGTTTGCCTGTACTTCTGAGAAGTAGATGCCGAACAACAGGGGGCCAAGGACTGAGCCCTGTGGGACACCACTTGTGACCGGTTTGGAGTCTGACATGGCGCCAGCAACTCTAACCCTGTGGGTTCTGTCCTTTAGCCAGTTTGCAACCCATCTTGTGACATACGGGTTTACATTTAAGCTGGTAAGTTTCTCTATAATACCCGAGTGGGGTATTGTGTCGAAAGCTTTTGCAAGGTCAAGGTAGGCTGTATGGACTGCCTTTCCCTCATCAATGGCCTTGGTGACTGTTTCGAAGAAGTCGACCAAGTTCAAAAGGCATGATCTGCCCTTGACAAAGCCAAACTGGGTTGGGTCCAATGTCTGCAAGTCCCCTATGTCTTTGTTTATGAGTTCCATTATGATCCTCTCCATAGCTTTGCAGACCAGGCTTGTTAAGCTTATGAGGCGGTAATTTCCAGGGTCCGTAGAGGTACAGCCTTTGTGGAGTGGGACCACATTTGCCGTACGCCACTCCTTGGGCACGTATCCTGTGATAAGGCTAAGATTAAACAGCTGCCTTATATGCGGGTTTAGTTCCTCGTTGAGTTCGTGTAGCACACAGCCGGGGACACCATCTGGTCCCATTGATGCTGTGTTTTTAGCTTTAGAGAGAGCAGCTTTCACCTGCACATTAGAGACATCTGGGGGGCTACACTCCGCTGGGATAGTTATCTCTCCTTTTGGGGGGGGAGAGGGGGGTGAAGTTTGCACTGAACCTGTCTGCCAGTATGTTGGCAATGTCTGTGGGTTCAGTGATTTTTGTATCATTTTGGACTAATTCTGCGCATATCTGGGAGTTTCCACCCAGGTTTCTAACATAGCTGAAGAAGGCCTTATGATTGTCTTTTGAATCTATTGCAATTTTTCTCTCAAATTTGGCCTTGGATGATTTTATGAGTGCTCGTATTTTTTTTACTAATAATGATCAAGGGTGTCTTCTCTTTTATGGATTTTGCTCTATCATGTAACAGCTTTCTCCTCTTATTGTAAAGTTTGTTTATGGCTGGGGTCCACCAGACTGGACGTTTGCCCTTGGTGGAAAGAATCTTGGTTTTATTAGGGATTGCCTGATCCATGCAGTCCTGGAGGTGTTCGTAGAAGGCATTTGTAAGGGCTTCCGCAGCTTGGGTTGTGGTTTCCACTGGCTCAGGGGCCTTGAAGGATACCACACCAGTCTTGAGTAGTGTGAAGTTTGCTTTAGAGAAGTTCTTCACTGTGGTCTTTTTTGTTTGGGGTGGGGCGGGATGTGGATTTCCAGTGAGATAAGTTTGTGATCTTATCTCACCAATGAGGATATACTTCCGGTGTGGAGCATTTTGTCCCCATGTTTGTGATGATGAGATCTAGTATATTTTCCCCTCTTGTGGGAACGGTGACTAGTTGTTCCATGGCATTTGAATTTATGAACTCCAGGAACCGTTGGGCTAGAAAGTTGGGGCTTGAGTAATGTTCCCAGTCTATATTCGGGTAGTTGAAGTCACCCAATATAATGGTGTTTGGAGATACATTTATACCCTCCAGTGTCTTCAGGAAGGCTGTGTGGGGTTCCTGAGTTTGAGAGGGTGGCCTGTAGCATGCTACAAATTGTAGAGCAGTTTTGCCTATGGTTAATTGCACCCGAATGGTTTCCGATGCTTCGTGTGTTGCCACCAACCTGGAGGCGTGGGTATCCTTGATGAATATGGATACACCCCCTCCTTTTGTGGTGTGGTCCGGGTTTTGGGGCCGGAACGCATGATATGAGGTAAAACCTGATAGTGCCGGGGTGCACTCAGGAGCCTTGAACCAGGTTTCAGTCACAGCACAGACATCGATGTTCTCCATACTGAGAAGGGCCTCGAGAGCGTGCATTTTGAGATTTAGACTTCTGGCATTGAGCAGCATTACCCTTAGTTTCTTCCCATTTTTGTTTTCTAGGGTGGTAGGTTTAGAATTTGAGCCTTGCCTAAAAAAGGCACTATGGGGGTGGCAAGAGCCTTAGCCAATATCCGGAATCCCAGGGGTGACAGGTGCAAGCCGTCCCTTGCGAAGCAGCGTGGCTTGTCAAGCATGTCATCCCAGGCAGACAGACACTGGATCCCCTTTGAATGACACCAGAAATTAAGCCAGTTGTTAAAGCTGATCATCTTGTCTCTATGTTGTGGCATCATTCTTGGTGAAGGAAGGATACTGCTCAGGGTCAGGGTCAGGGTCATCCCTGCCTGGGCTACATAAGAGAGCTCCTCTACATCTCTTTTCATGTAGTCCAGGGAGGTACATCTCAGGTTGTTCACACCAGCATGGACAATGACTGTGTCATATTTGTACTTGCTGTGGAGTGACCCGAGTGCTTGTGTTATGTGGTGGATTCTAGCACCCGATAGGCAGCTTACTGTGACCCTCTCCTTGTTCAGCCTGGTGAGTGGGACGTCAGTGTGTCTGACTATGGAGTCACCTATGACAAGTATGTTTGGTGTTGTATTTGGCCTTAAGGGCTGTGACTGCTTTGCACGCTGATTTTGTGGTTTATGTGTTGCCTGTGGTGTGTCATGTCTGCTATACACCTGATGTCACTTTATGACAGACATTGTACAGGATCCTATGTGCAACATCACATGTACCTTACAGTAGCTTTAGACTTTTGCATACTGGCCGGACGTTTGGTACAGCCTGTGGTGGACTCCCTCATGTTATGAATGCTGCAACATGTGAACAGAAGGACATCAATGCTTCTTGTACACTTAGGATGTCTCAGAATAGTGACCCAGAATACAACAATGTTTCCAGTGTCCTCATGGTACAATAGCAACAAAGTTTTCATGAGAAATGCACTATTTACAGACCTTTACTATATTGAATCATTAAGTGTCAGAAGCAACTGTCTCAAGACAGGATGCCCTTTGCTTTGCAGGCAAAATAAATGCAATGCAATTACAGAAGAAAGAAGTTTAGCCATTAAATTAGGAAGAGTTCCCTAACCTACAGTTAAGATTAGTTCATTGTGTGACTGATTTAAAATTTGATCTGTCATCCTGTTTTCATTCCACCTTTTATTTCAGCAGTATGCTCATTTGACAACATTCCTGTGTCCTACGCCACCCTGTACTCTAACCTGAAGCTTCGTAAAAGACCTGACATTTTCCGTACATTTGCTTCCAAGGAAATGCTGAAGCAGTAGATGTTATACTGACACAGACAAAAAAGCCTAAATGAAGTAAACTATAGCCTAGAGAGGTTCAACAAAACTTTCCTAAGTCACAATTAATTCTAAGTGAGTAAACTTTCAGTTTACTGAATTCAATATACACTTTAAAGATGAAGAGAATGCCAAAATAAACCCAGAATGGAAACAATCTAATAAATGTGGCGATCACAGGAAGAACTTGTATAAATATTTACTGTTGCAGAAAGCCAGATAAAGCAGAAGCAGGTGTGTTTGTACTGTTAACATCATGTTATTGACACAAAAAAAAAAAACAACACATGCGCATGAAAAATGTTTATGTAACAATTGCAATTTGTATGTACTCAGCTTGCCAGAGAGAAAAACATGAATAACATAAAACAATACAAATGACTTCTGGTGATAGTGTGGGAGAAGCTAGATTGGCCAGTTGTGAGTTAATAATGATTACATGTTCATAAACACCAAAGTGATTCCTATTCATGGCAAACTGTAATTAATGGTCAGGTGTGTGTGTATATTTCTTAATATATGTGGAAGCATAAAGACTGATGAACAGCACAAACTGTCAGTCATTCTCAAAATCAACTTAAAAAAATATGTTGATCCACAATAAAACAAGCCCCTTTGCACCCCCTTCCCCTGCTAAATTATATATTCCAACTCAAAGATTGCAGTACAGTGAGGAAAGGGCATATTCCCCGATCCCCATTGCACCACGATCTCTATAAAATGCCAGTACTTTTCAAACTGCTGACTTTCGATCAGCTATATCGGCTCAATACCCCATTGAGGAAAATACTCCTAAATTAAAATATATGTACCAGAAAAGTTAATTTTCAGATATTACAGGACATATCATGAAAAGAATAATGCTGTGATGGGTATTCATGGACAATGTCTATGATAAAGGGTCAATGTTTTGACAGGAACTACAGCACTGGATCTTTCACATAGTGTCACACTATTAATGTTGAGTCGTATGCAAACTTATTTATATAGTATGGGTTGTTTGACCCAGTGAGATGTAGCTATTATTGTATAGAATGGAAGTAAGCCTGGAGCAGTTGGACACTGATCAAAGTGATTAAGGTGGGGATGAAGAGTCACAACTGAGCAGCATATGGGAGTGACCAGGGGAGATGGACTTTTGAGATGTGCACTCTTCTGTGGGCGAAGATATTAAGACGTCTGGTAACCTACAACTGTGTGGGTATGACCATCTTCTTGGCTGGGTAAAGTGATCCTAGTGTTTCGTTTAGTTACAACTGTGTTAATATGGTGTAGTTGAGCATGCACTGCATTGTTGATATTGACTCTTATTTGTGTTTACTAGTTTCACAAACGTTTTAACAGTGGAGTGGTTGTTTGTTTGTTACTGGGGCATCTGTTAAACCATTTCCTAGTATGCAGGCACAGTTTAAATATGTACATAGGGGGTGGGAAAAGTAATTGTGTATATTATTATAGCAATAACCCATGCCTGGGTGTGGGTAATGCTGGATTTACCCACGGTTGGTGTGGTTTGGTCATGAGGGCGAAGCCCGAGTGGCCAAACCGTGGGTAAATCCAGCATTACCCACACCCAGAAGTGGGTTATTGCTATTATACAATGACATTACTTAAGAAAAAAAAAAAATTAGTTTTCTTAAATAATGGCATTGTATAACACCTCCTTGCTGCCCTTCCGCAGCTGTCTGGTATTCTGTGGCAGTTCTGATGTACTGCGCATGCTTACGCAGTACATCAGAGCTGTGGGCAAAAGCAATGGAGAAAGCAAGATCTCAGTTTCTTTTTACAAACTGTCTTGCTATATTAAAGGAGTTTAACATAGCGGGACAGCTTTAAAAAAAGCAACGGAGATAGGAAGATCTCAATTAGCTTTAAAGTCTCGCTATGTTAAACTCGTTTAACATAGCAAGACAGTGTGTAAAAAGCAACGGAGATCTTGCGTTCTCAGTTGCTTTAAAAAAAAAAAAAGAAGAGTTATACTAATGGAAAAAGTCCGGGCGACCGGACCCTTTTCCATTAGTATAACTCTGATTTACAATGTGCATGCTGACCAATCAGCGTGCACATTTTAGAATATTAATGGGGGGGGGGGGTCGTTGTATAATGTAATTTATTTCCACTTCATACATCTACAGCTTTTGATAAGGCAATACGGTCAGATATATTTTTCCAAATTGCTTTCCCTTTGATTATTTCTTACACTACAAACTCCGCTGCATCTTATTAGGACTCCTGCAGCTCACCAGATTCATACTCCAAGATGATTCTTCACCTCATTAGCCTAACGATCTGTAGTCTCTGTAGGACCTACTATTTTATAAAGAACAGCTATTCAAAAACATGTCACATCCTTTCTAGACTTAAAATGATTTCTAAACTTCTCTAATTGCTGCTTTGTCTTCACGAAAAAAAAAAAAAAAAAAAAACAGAAGAGGAAAATCGGTTAAGTGAACTGCACTCGAGACACTTTCCAGTCATTATCTGGGTCTAAACACACAAAATAAAAGAAGAGCTATAAAACAATAGTAGTAGAGTCTACAAGAAGGAAGTGAATAAAATCATATCACTTACACATTCAGCTGAAATGAAGTAAACAATCAAATGCAAGAGACAAATTCATTATAAAAAACAGTGCAGATTTTGAATGTTTTAAAAGGTATTTAGCATCAACTATTAACAGTAATATCGGTATTTGTAAGAGTCTTTTAGCCATTCATTAAACTTTTTCTTGAGACTAAGAAGACTTTGCTCAATCCTGATACAAACAGGTAGGCAGTTACAGCAACTTGACACAGTCTGTCTCCTACAACTGTAGAGTTAATATGTGACTCTCCTACAGGTAGGGGATCCTCAAAAGAGACTGCAAGGAGTAGTAGCAGTGGGTTGCTGTAGTCAACTTCTGTTCTGGTCTAAGACAATTCTTCAACTGAACTTAAGAGAATGCGTTTAGTAGCAGGACAATAAACCAAGAGCAATCTATAGATCTGTTGAAAGTATTTATCCTCCTTTAGTAGGATAAGATCATTGGCATCAAGAGCACTTTGATGCCACTATAAGTTCAGGATTAACTCATTAATGAGCAAGGAAAAGAGGAAAGTAGCCTAGCACTTCGAGGCACCAAAGTCCAGAAAGATCCTCCTAATGAAACAATGTACAGTCCTTCAAAGCTGATCCATTTATATGGGTCTTTTCAAAATCACATATCTTTATTTTTGCTGACAGAAGATTGTGGTCAATTATTTCAAATGCTCTGCATAAAAATCAGTGCATCTTCAGGAATAGGATAATCAGAATGCGGTTATTACTATGTTATATTTCACCTATGGTGAATGAGATGAAGAAATTCAGGGGATATGTGATACGTGAACGTAACATGAAGTAGGGCAAAAAGAGAACTTGAATAGCTGCAGAGAAATAGCAGGAGCAGTACTGGACTGTGAGGGAAAAAAATAGGAAAAGATAAAGTGGGGAACAGTGCTAAGACCAGGAATAAGCAGGGAGAGGGAGGTAGGAAGGTTAGGGAAGACTGAGCATCACTGTATCCTGAACAGCTTTTGTACCATATGTCTAATACATATGTTAGGCCTTTGTGGAGATCCAAGCAAGAACGGTGATCCATCAGGCAGATGCTTGCACTGTGAATGACTAACTGTCTCTTGGTAAGGCTGCCAAGAAAGCAGAAAAAGAGAAACAAGGAGTTTAACTGCATTAAGCAAGGCCATATGCTAAAGAAGCATAAGGGCAGAACAGGTAGACAGTTAAATACAAAAATAAAATGAGGAAATGAGATTTGTACATCTCAGAAAGACTTGATGTATGCAGAAACTGGTGTGACAAACTGATCTGCTATAGTGCATTTGATATGTGCAGAGAATTCAGGAAGCAGAGTCCTATCTATGACAATCAGCTGTAACTGCTGTACAAGTAGTGCATTACTTGGCTCCCTATTGAAATGTTGGCCCTCAAAATACTGAGTGCTAGCGTGAAAAAAGATAAAAAAATGCAGGGAAAAAGAAAATCTCAAACACTGCTCCTCTTCTTTAAACTTTTTTTTTTGCAGGGGAGGGGGCCATGCCCCTGCATTCCTCAAACTTATATACACCAAGAAATGCCAATTCCATACTTAATAAGTTAGTCCATTTTTTTCAGTCATTGAAGTCTTCTTGTTTTGGGACTTAGTCTACAGAGTCTCAACATTTCAAATGGTTACGGTTTTATTCTCATCAAATCATCATAGAAATGCGGTGATAACATTGCAAGGAAAAAAGGGACAGGGGACAGTCAACTTTCCTGGGAGTTCAAGGAAATAGCCCATCTATGGCAGAATGTTGGCAAAACAGGAAAGAAGTATACCAGAAGAATGCTCCAGATGGCTGGTATTTATTCACTTGGTGTCAAAATCTGGCAAAAAGTGGAGTAAGAAAGGGAGGATGAAAATTTTATTCCAAGTGTGCTGTGCTAAGATCTTTAGCTCACAAATGGAAGTTGATGTTACCTGAAATCAGTCTTAGATGGAACGGTCATAACGCGGTTCTTAAAACTATGAAAAGGCACAGGGCAGAAAGAAACTGAGGTGGTTAGAGTAGGATAACTGACTACGAAGAACATCTTCTGAGTCGAGAACAAGGAGTGACAGAAACTCTACTAAAAGTTCAAGTAGGAAACAAACCACAGAGCTTAACAGCCAAACCTCTTTTCTCAGCTATTCTGACAAAAGAGTATGTCAGAAATCAACAGTCCTGATTAATGAACATGATAAAAGCAGCAGTAGGAAAGAGGCCTGGGGGCAACAAGTAAATCCTAGGGTAAAACTTCTTATTGTGATGTTGAGCACTGAAGGAGGGTGAGGCAATCATTTTAAAGATTTAGTGGGAGCTTTTCCTTGATATATCAATATATCATACCATTAAATCAGACCAGTACATTTGTGAAAATGGTCACATTTACAAAACCTGCAATCTCACATGACCAGCAAAGGCAAGTATGAAAGGAAACAGGAAAACTGGTACACAATGCAAAAACAAGGAAAGTAGAATTTCACAGTAGGACCCCAGTTTACACTCCATTTCCACTAGCATGCACTATTTTTATAAGAATATCAATTGTGTTTTAAAGATTCCCCCTGTCTTCACTGCATGTTGAACAATTTCTATTTCTACATCATGAACATTTCCCCTTAAAAAGGGTTTAGAAAAAGAGGTAATAATATCTTCTTCTTTCGGCTGCTCCCATTAGGGGTCACCACAGCAGATCATCTGTTTCTATTTCTTCTTGTCCTCTGCATCTTGCTCTCACACCAACCACCTGCATGTCCTCTCTCACCACATTCATAAACCTTATCTTAGGCCTTCCACTTTTCCCATTGGCAGCTTCATCCTTGGCATCTTTTTCCCCCAATATACTCTGCATCCCTCCTCAGCACGTCCAAACCAATGTAATCTTGCCTTTCTGGCTTTCTCCAAACCTTCCAACCTGGGCTGTCCCTCTAATATACTTATCCCTAAACCTGTTCACCCTCGTCACACCCAGTGCAAATCTTAACATCTTTACCTCTGCCATGTCCAGCTCGGACTCCTGCCTTTTTGTCAATGCCACTGTCTCCAACCCATATAACATAGCTGGTCTCACTACTCTCTTGTAGAGGCTCCCTTTCACCCTTACTGGTACTAGTCTGTCACAAATCACTCCTGACACTTCTCCACCCACTCCATCCTGCCTGTACCCTCTTTCATCTCTCTTCCATACTCACCATTACTCTGAACTGTTGATCCCAAGTATTTAAACTCATCCACCTTCACCACCTGTACTCCCTGCATCCTCGCCATTCCTCTATCGTCCCTCTCATTCACACACATATATTCTGTCTTAGTCCTATTGACCTTCATTCCTCTTCTCTCTAGAGCATATCTCCACCTCTCCAGGGTCTCCTCCACCTGTTCCCTACTCTCACTACAGATCACAATGTCATCTGCAATCATAGTCCACGGGGACTCCCATCTGATCTCGGTCAACCTGTCCATCACCACTACAAACAAGAAAGGGCTCAGAGCTGATCCTTTAATCCCACCTCCACCTTAAACAATTTTGTTTAAACAATGAGAAACCATTAAACAATGGGAAACAATTTCTGTCAAATACACTGCTCTGCAGTCATTCATGCAACTGTTATTCTTACTGCTGAAAAATACAGTTCCATCAAACACAAACATTGGTTTAAGCATGAGGTTCTTACAGTAAAAATAAGGGAATACAGTTGGTTCATATCCTGGAATAAAAACTGAATTTCTGTAAATAAACAAAGTTACACAATGGTGAAATGAATCACATTAGCTGTCAAATTTATGAATTAAGCTTGGTGCTCATATCTCAGAAAGGGAGAAACATGGTAATATAATGCTTTCCAACAAATCTTATAGTGCATTATGAAACAATTGTGCAAGCAAATTAAGTCAAAATTACTTAAGGTTGCACTGAATTATGAACATTTTGGTTAGTCTAATTTCAACGTGTTAGATAGAAGAGATCCTCTTTCCCAAAGTGTTAATAAAATTATTATCTTGGAGGACTTGCTTACCTTGTCTTGAAACGTTTTCCACACATTTCATGCATAACTTACTTTTGGAAATATGTAGCCATTTACACAACTGTGTACTGTATGATTTCATGGTATGACATATCAAGGAAAAACTCCCAAGGCATCTTTAAAAAGTTCAATGTTAAACAGCTGCCAATAAAAATTCTCTTTTATTCCATACTACTGAATATCAATTTATATCTACCTGATGCTGTTCAGGCTGTGAAAATAGGCAAATTAATTACAAGTACTCCAGTATCATAGAAATATGTATTATAAACAGTTGATTAACTGTTCAAGAGTACACAATGTATATGAGGAAAAAATGTAAAGACACTGAAAACTAAAGTGCTACTGAATGAACTTGAATGAATTTCATTAAAACTCTCACTTGTCAGAAACTCTAGTCTTCTTCAGAAATAAAAAAAATAAAAAGCAAGAATGATTCATTAAAATTCACTCATGTTTGCTCACTAACCATCTGAATTTCAGTGTATTTTCTGTTCTTGCTGTCAACCTTGGTGTTAGTATATTGTGAACGAGTCAAGTGACTGCAGTCCAGCTGATGCCCTGCCAAATGCAAAAATTTTAGTAATTCCTGATGTACATGGTTTGACTCTCTCAACCCTATTTAAATGTCTAGTATTCGTCTCAGAGGGTTAAGAATGCATGTTTTAGATTCTGTGGTACAGGGTTAGATTTCCTCTTCCCGCAGCCCTTATTTGCCTACTGTGTGACCTTGACCAACTAATTTAACCAGGAACTGCTCGAGGGAAACTAGGAATTTTGAGTTAGGTTCCTCAATGGGCCCCTGGACTGTAAGCATTGAAACTACATATGAACCTATGCATACGGGTGCATATACTGTGTATGCCTGCCAATTTCTGTGTTTTAGAACTAGTATGAATACGGTTAGCTGAATTATTATTAGATTAAATTAACCCCTTTTATGAAGAACAGAGTATTCATTTACTTAAGGTAAGTGAAACAATGAATTTCAAGATGGCTGCACATTAGTCAACAGCTTAATGTCAGCTCTCTCAGTGTGAAAAAAGAAACCCGAGAAATAAGAACCAGTGATATTTTTAGCTTGCGCAAAACTCATTTACTGACTAGTGACTACACTGTCTGGATGTCAGCAAAGAGGAAATCTGCAGAACCCGAAATAAATTCAGCCAGAAATCAACAGGAAACATTAGCAGAGAAGAATCCTGCAACTGCTCTATATCAAAAACAGTTCAAGCTTTAATCCAAGAGACGGTTTCCAGTATTTTAGAGAAAAAAAGAAATCAAATGCACTTAAAATAAATGAAAAACTGAAGTAGTATATCAACTCAAACAACAAAAGGCTGGAAAAGTAGAAGAAATTTTATTCAGATGTACTGATAAAACTGCAAAAAACAGAGAATGAAATGAAGAAAGGACTGACCGAGTATGAGGCTTCTCAAGAAGAGCAATTTCAAAAATGGCAGAGTTAGAAGACAGGTGATTTTCTGCTGTACCAGAGAAATGGAACAGACTAGACTGTATTAATTTTATAAAAGTATAAATGAGCAAATGGACTAGTATTCCACAGTAAAATTTAACTGAAAGGGTACAAATACATGTTCCAAACGTGGCCATGAAAAAGCAGCCAAGACTTGTGTTAGTAAAATGCCATCATACCAACACAAAGAGTTGATCCAGACAAAACTGTGAAAGAAGAGAAAAGTATTACAATTGGATACAGAAGAGTGTTTGTGGAAAATGATTATTTGCTACAAACTAGGCAGAAGAGAACCAAATTCATCCCAGCAATAACAGAATGTCAAGAGGCAGGAGTGAGATTCAAGCAGTTGTATCCAGCAGTCTTCAGAATATTTTCCTGGAGTGAGTATCAGACAGTTTTAAATGCAGAACAGGCTAGGTAGGAAATAAAAAAGTTGATACTACAAAAAGTGAGCCAGCAAACAGAAGGGGACTATGCTTAATATTCTTCTGATAATAAAGCTCAAATAGAGATTTTGTCACTGAAATCTGTTCCAATGCTTGACAGAGGTAAAAAGCACAAGAGTTAACCAGAAGAATAAGTAGCACCTTGGACTTGAATGAGAGCTTGGTGTTGGACTTGGAGATGAACAAAAAGAACACCAGCAGTGAAATTAGTGAATAAATGGGAGACAAAGTATCAATCATATTTGTAAAATATGGCTTTGCAAGAAAAAGTGATGAGAAAAGACTGTACTTTTATTGACTTTGTTAAACTTGTGGGTGGACTGCAAAGCATTTACTCCACTTTTATGTCACTAACGTTTAGTAAGACACAAAGGAGAAAAAAGTAATTATAAGTTTAAATGTGTGGGTAGTCTCTTCAGTGACTGTTGTATGTGTCAAAGACTAAGCACTTTTTAGTTGCAAGAAATATAAACTTTGCGGTGCAACAAGAGAAGAAAGGCTGGACAAAAGCATGTTTAATGTCAACATGTTGTGATTTTTGACTGCTGGGGTAGGAATGGAATGTTAAAGTGCACTGATTACATTATATGCAGAACAAGGATACTTCTTATTTTCACAAGGGTGAATATAGATTAATGCCTTTGGCATAAGCTATAAACAAATGTTTTGTAAGCAAGCAGGCTTGAAAAAATGAAAGCCATGAAAAATGCCAAGCTTCTTATATCTGCAAAGATATTAGCTTGTTTTTTTTTTTCCATTAGCAAATGGTTAGCGGGAGTCAAGAGGTCAGCTTCTAAGGCAGCTGTATATTATGTTCTGGATAAAATTTACAAAGATTCATTGCCGACTAATTTTACATGGAGATGAGTTACTGGCAGGTGCAAGCAATTAATCTTGAGAGTTCTGAGCATTCTTTGCTGCGGAAAATGCAAAATTTAAAAGGTACAATGGCAAGGAGTTCAGTGAAAAATAAAGTTTGAAATTATGAGAAGTGAGTAAGAGAGTTATTATAGCAGGCTGAATACCTTAATGCATTTAGTAGAACAGCATACAATTTCATTGTATTTAAAGATTGCCAGTTCACTTTTTTTAGTGAAAAAGGTTAATATTTCCTGAAAGAATACAAGATGTTTTTTCACATCTGGGAGGGGAACAGAGATAAGAAAAGAGGGGCCCAAGGGTGCTAATCATCTTTACATGGCTTTCTATAATACCATTATGGGCCTTGAAGATCAACTGTTGTGTAAAGCAGTACATGATGTATGCTGTGATGCCCCATCACTGGCAAAGTGGGGGACGTACACTGGGAAGATGACAAATACACACACACACACACACACACACACACACACACACACACACACACACACACACACACACACACACACACACACACACACACACACACACACACACACACACACACACACACTATTTTTATTATTTATTTAACATTTGTTGACTGGGAAAGTCCAACTAGGCCTATTTTCAGCGGAGGCCCAGGGAGAAATGCTACAGATGCATGCCTTTGGATTGTGGGAGGAAACCGGAGTACCCGGAGGAAACCCACGCAAACGCAGGGAGAACATGCAAACTCCACACAGAAGGCACCCCAGCTGAGAATTAAATCACAGAATCTCTTGCTGTGAGGCAACATTAACCGCTGCACCACTGCGCTACTTCCAGATGTGGCTCTCTGCATCATGTGCAATTTTCCTCAAGAGCACACAGATACCAGTAAAGTCAGGGGCTGGTTTCTCCCTCTTTCCCCAGATCCCCAATAAGACTCTCAACTGGCACAGCTACAGAGCGGAGTCCTTAGCCAGGGTTCCAAGCCAAGTCCTCCGACAATCTCTCTGTCCAACCAGTGCTGTGTCCCTGACCAAGTAGCTGACACACACACCCTTGGAGATTTGTTTTACACACACACACCTGTGAAAGGCTGGCACAGGTTTACTAGCTATGCACCCTTTTGCACAGACTCTAAGGTAGTTATTACTGCCACAAGAACCCCTTATCATCTACCTTAAGGCCTTTAACAAAGGGTGTCCAATCTTGGTGTGTAACATTATCAATACAAATGGTAGTTTGACCAAGAGCAAGGCCAGCCACAATGAAATGTTTAAATATATTTAATAATAAAAGAACAAGACAATATATATATATATATATATATATATATATATATATATATTTACAGAGATATAATTCAAAATCACAGGAAATATTAAAACAGCATTGCAGGACAGTTTCAAATAAATGAAGAAAACATCTAAACTATGCTTCACTATATTCTTGACTAAAATCTAAAATAATTAATATACCCTGGTTAACTTACTTACAGAGCAAGGCAAATGTGTGGTGAATGGATCCTCTAGCTGATGATGTCAGGTCAAAGACCGAATACGGTCTCTCAGAAACTTTTTAAATATCTCAAACATTACTGCTGGGATAGCTTGCAGAATGACATCATTTCTTGTCATCTGACTCTATCCCAAGTAAAACACCCACTGCTGAAAGCTAGCAGTATTTAGCATCCAACTGTGAATAAATACATAGACCTCAGATCTTTTGGCAGATGGCAGAAGTCATAAAACAATTTACATTCCTCCACATTTAGAGACCATACAGAAAGCTCCCAAGTTTTAGAGTGCGTGTCTTGCTGCATTGAAACTGAAAGATATATTTTATTGCACAGCCATAAAGTAATTTAATTTCAACTATTTTTCTGAAGTTAACCTCCTGTATTCCAGTTTCCACTGTTAAAATACACATTTAAAACAGTTACAATAGTGCAGGTACAATTCTGTTCTTTTCCAGTAGGGTACCCTGTGGTTACATTTCAAACAGCACTTTACAAATACCTTCAAGCAGGTTGATATACATGACATGCAGTTCTAATACATTTGTAACGCAAACATCTTGTATACATCATGTTGATATTCACAAATGACATATAATTAACTACAAAATTCCAGATAGCTCTTCTGGCAGTATCCACCTTTGTCACATATGCATATAATTTTTCTAGCAGATTTTTGTTTGGATATCAGGTAAGATTTTTATTACAATGGAATGCGATTTCTTAATATACACCTTTAGAATATCATTTGGGTAACAGATGAAATAAAGCTAGAGTAGCAATGGTAGTTCCCCACTGCCTATTCAAAGAGGGAGATGGCCAAATGTCTAAAGAGACTTTGATAATAAAATTGCAGATGGTTGCAGTCTTGCACTTGGGAGTAGGATAGTTTCAAGGATGAACTTAACAGGGAGGTCAAAGGGTACATGGATCATTTGTGGAAAATATGCATTAAAAGATAAAGTGGGCAGAAACAGAGCTTCAAATTAATACTGAAGAGGAGTTGGTGGAGCCTGCAGATAAAGTCATGAAACTGAATCACTACTATTGACTATATAAAAGTTCTTGAGACAAGACCTGAGGAACACGTGTTTTTTATTACTCTTTTGTATATCAAAGGGCTTTAGTGATGAAAATGAGGTAGCGTAAACCAAGAATAATACTAAGGCTACAAAGTGACAAGGGACTCCCCATGTACAGCAGGAAAGTTTTAAGATTATTACAAAATATTTTATTCAGACCAGACTGTGTAAGAGGAAACGCTTACAGTTATTTTGAAGGGCTGAATTTACCAAAATTGACTAGACAGACTGATATGGCAGTCAGCCCGGTTATGGACAAGAAGGTACAGGATGCACTTAAAAGGCAGACTGCAGAATACACACACCGAGCAGCAAATGCATTCCAACTGAAGTGCGAAGAGTGAGTAAGGACAGACTTGGTTAATTAATTTAGGTCTTGCAAATAAGAATATTTTTCATTCTTGGAAGGGGGTAATTTTTGGTTACCTCTATATAATCTGTTATCCCGGCAGGTTAGCTGGTCTACTGACCCTTTTCAATCATGAGCCAGGTATCAAATATTTAACAGATAAGCAGTAATTAGAAGCAGTAGCGGTAGACCATTATAGAATGTAAGGAGAGAAGTGTGCTATTTAACTCAAAATGGCCAATTAACATGTGTAAAAGCAGCATTTAAATGCAATTTGCAATTGTGACAACTGTACATAAAGAAGGTAAATACCCTAGCTTGCCTTCCTCTTATAAGCCCATTTTAGTACCGAATCAGATTTCTGACAACATATTAAAAACAAAAATAATAATAAAAGGGCTCAAGAGTAGTAGAAGGCTTTGGTGATAGTCAATTTGGTAGAGAAGATGGCAAAGGTAGGGTATATTACTTGGAGTTTGTTAGCATATGGTTTTATGAAGGAATTAAAATCGACTTGTTAAAAGCAATTTACTCATGGTCTAAAGCCAAGGTGAAAATTCTATGGGGGATTGTCCTGGTCATTTTCTTTATCCAGAGGTCTAAGGTAGAGATAGTCAGTACTGCTCCTCCTATCCAATCACTATTTGGAATATTCAGCAACAAAGATTAGGCAATCTGGGTTGCATGCTTATAAGAGTGGAGAACAGCAAGTGAAAATTTCACGTTTTGCTGATGACGTTCTGACTTGCACAACTCAGAGTGCTAGGGATATTCCTTTTCTTTTTCAGTGTTCAAAGTTATAAAAAGGTAAATAAAACAAACACACAAGCTATTTAAGTAAATACAAAGCCAAAACCAGTGTTGGAAATACATGCCTATCTGCGGGAGGCTCTGTATGTTAAGTATTTGGGAAAATAGTTTGGTACCATGGAGAACACACAAAACTTGCCAGGAGTTGAAAAACAGTGAAAAATAAATAGAGCTGGACAAGAGTTTATGGGCTTTACAATTATTTTTGCTTCTTCTACTACTGTCCATCTTTCAATCCTACCTGTCCATGGACCATCAAATGTTTTTGGAGAGTAAAGAGCATGATGAAAGATTTCATCTGGGATAGAAGAAAGGCATGTTTACCGAGACAAATTAAATACTACATAATCATGAAAGGTATTTTTTTTTTTTTTAAGAAGCAATACAATTAATATTTTTATTAGTGATGCCTTCATATGAATTCAAGTAGAAGAAATGTACATCTATAATAATTTTAATTCTAATGTTTTTGGATAAGATGGTAACAGTTTTATTTCTGGACTAGGAAGGAGTTTGCTTATGTTATGAAAGAGGTAGTGATAGCTTTTCAAAGCCTAATTATGAAACCTAAGGTGCAGCAATGGTTGAACCTGAATTTGCCTGTGGGTCATAGTAATATGCAAAATGTTTTGTCAGGTGAGATGGGATTAAAAAGAAAGAAAACAAGGATAATATGCAGGTGCGGTCAATGACTATGTCCATATACAACAAAGAAATGGACAAGCTTTACTCCAGTACTAAAATTACCAAACAAGGTAACTTTAAGAAGAGAGTTATAGCCTGCTAGGCTATCAAACTGTGCTTCAAGGTCTGCCGACTTCTGAAGTGCAAGAGTTGGGGGTACACAGTCTTATGTGATTAAGCCTGAAGTCCTCAAACTTTAATCTCATAAAACAGCACAAACATAAGTTGGTATAACACTTATAACAAAGCTCTTTTCCCATTAAACTAATTTTCACCAGGCTACTCATTACTGCATACTCCCCCACTGAGGCTTGTGTAATGGGCAGCAGTGCGACCAGAAAAAAATTCACTTTGGAATCCGTCTCATATGTTGCCATCCAGACTGCTTTGCATTTAAAAATGTAAGTTTCTCCAAATGCTACCCCTATATGCTCAATAAAGAAATGCATAATTTTCAGCTGTTACCTACAACTACAACATTGCTTTTAGAGGAGTATTTCTACCAAAAAGTAAGTTATGTACAGAACTAAGTGGCACATTAGTTTAGACAGATGTAGAAATATTCAAGCCTCACTAATAAGCTACAATGTGTCCTAGAGATATTCAGCAAAAAAAATAAATGTTGTCTTTCGGCTTTTCCCGGTTAGGGGTCGCCACAGCGGAACTCCGGTCCGCTAATGATTGGCAGTAGATTTTCACGAACGCTGAGGTGCCAGCTTGATGTTTAACCTTCAAATGAAGGCACGCTGATTTACGCATGTCCTTCAAACACCCACCAAACCGCGTGGAGGACAAGCGGACTCCACACAGAAGTCTGCATGTCCTCCCTGCGGTTGGGTGGGCAAAAAAAAATAAATAAAAAAAGAACATGCATATCTAGATACAGGATTGTGTGTATTGATCATATTGCACCCTTTAATAATCCTTGTACGCATAATGGAACCAGCAGAATAGCCCCAAGACTAAAAATGTCAGCCGTTTCAAAATACACTGCAAATTATTTTAAAATCGGGTGCTTAAACTACTCAGTGGTAATGCAACAAAAGGCAACAAAAGGCAAAAAAGGAATTGGGTTGCTAGATGGCATTATACTTACAGGACACAACATACTACACAAGTAGCTTGACCTCAGTAGCCTACAAGTAAAAAGGGCTGTAACTGACTCAGCATGGTCACTTTAACAGATATCAGAAAAGAAAAAAAAAAATGTTATATATACCAAGCAAGAAAACATTTGGTATCTGAACTACCCCTAGCAATGCTAATTGTACATCTGAATCTCCATTTCTATTTCCCCCCCGACTCTCTCTCGGATATAAATTTTCTAACTCTACTTACATGGCACTGCACTTCACATATTAACAACCTGCCTATTAACCTTTTCACTCCACTCAGAGTAATGGATATGTCTGTGGTTTCAGACCTCAATCACTTTGCAATCTGTCATTTTAAAGTATTCTCCTTAAATTAAATTTGGTTTGGTGCATTTCTTGTTATACTTACCCGATGCTTGGCCCCTTGATATCTAAGCATTCTAGTCCTTTGTTAAGGCTGTTTTCTATAGCTCCACCAATACTTATTTATATGGAAATTCTTTTATCAAAATTAAAAAAAAAAATGTAATCATTTCTATTCGGCGTCACCCACCCAAGCCTGCTTCCATGAGACAAGCAGAGACTCACAGCTTCTTAATAATGCCAGTTTTCTTTCAGTGTTTCTGGTGCCATGCAATGCATCTGCTCATTCGCAAGAATCTACCCAAAAGACTGCAAACCATTTAAATCTTCTATATGCCTCTGAATGTGATTACAGTTTGGCAAGTGAGCATCAATAAATAGGTGGTATAGTTTTATAAATGAACACTTCATAACAATGCATAAATGGTTAACAGTATTAAAGAGCAGGAAGTTACCAGCAAACAGGACACTCTCTAATACAGACTGCCCATATTACATGTATACAAAAGCAAAGTTGTTTTTATAACACAGTTACTACAGAATGCATGCAAGATGACATGGAAAATTTCATCAATTTTATGGTGATAGCTCATACTAGTGTATGTCGACTGTTCCTGGAGTATTCTATAATACTGGCCACTGACTGATGTCACCACACCACATACCATCTCACTTCTCCCTGAAAGAAACACAAAAGCCCAGAAACTCATCAGTGACACTGGGCTTTCTAATATTAGAAGATCAGATGACTGCACAACCACTGTATACAACAGCTGTATCACAAGTGAGACAGCAATGCAAAGCAGATGAAAACTGACATGTGTAATTTCACTATCTGCAATGGATCTTGAACTAACAAAAAGGAGTTTCACCCTCTTTTTCCAAATCCTCCATATCTCCTTTAATTTCTAGTCCAAACACTGGTTCTTGGAACAGGGCATTCATAAAATTCACTTTGGCATTCTCAGCAAAGTTGGTCAGTCATTTCCATACATGCTGCTGGCTTCTACATCCCTAGGGGAACATTCAAAGGTATTATAAAATGCCACATCATAAGCTTTGCCATGATGGGTACTCCTGCCAGTTGGGATGGCAACTTTCCTTTACTCAGTCCATGATGCAACAGGCTTACAGTTTGGTACATTTCATCAAAAGCAACTCTTTGAAATTCTACCATTTGGGTCAAGCAACTGAGGGGCTGCTGTACTTGCAGTCTCCCCGTCCGCACCCATGGCTGTACTGTACCTACCGTCTCCCCCACCAGCACCAGTGGTTGTACCTACAGTCTCTCAGTACAGTTTAGAGGGCTGACAGTGTCCTGACAACCAAGACTACTGAGGCCAATGACTTATGAATCTCTGAGGTTTCCCCAAGCTTAGTGGTATACTTAGACAAAGAACATAACAATAGGTGCATTACATTCAATAATAGGTCTGATGTGATACGAGTAAAGGGAAATTAATTTATTTGGATCTAGTGGAGGTGCCTTATAAAATTACATGAGCTGGATAGAAGGTTTTCCAAACTAATGGTGAAACTATAAAGGAATTATCAACAAGAATACCTAGATCCCTTACCAGAAATGACTCTGCTCTGTTCCTGATTTGGCAGAACAGCTCCAATTTTGCCTCATTTTTCCTCTGTCCCTCAAGGTTGTTGATTTTCTAGCAAATTACCAAGAATTACAGTCGGTCAGTGATACCAGACAGTTTCATATTTCCTATTGTTCCAGAAATGTGTGTTGATGCAAAACCTGTTGTTCTGTTAACTTTTTTAAATGAATTGGGAGTAATATTTTAAAAAGGTACTTTTCCATTAAAGCTCTGCCACTTCGCACTGCTGTGTTTTGTCAGTATTTGGTCGGCAGTTTGGATTGGCTTCTTTCATGTCTGTACTGTAAGCGAGTTGGATAATTATTAATACAATGAGAAAAAGTCTTACTTTCCAATACTTTGTTTACCTTTGTAAGACAGGGTTCACTAATCAGGAATTTAAAAGACAGTTACATTTCAATTACATGTGCCCTTCAAGAAAATAATTTCTCGTACAATTGATATAGTGGCTTCCAGCAAACAAATGCGAAAGACCAACACAAGAGCTTCATTAATATGACTTGGTACGTGTGCTTTGAAAGATAACATGAAATATTTACCATAAAGTCCAAGTGCCGTTTTCACACCCTATATAAAAAAGTCAAGCCATTCATCCAGAGATAGCGGTTATCAGTCTTTAATTGCATCCATGTCCTCCTTCACTTGAAGTCAAATCTGAAGTAGTTTTGAACAGCTACAAATCTACTGGCTCACTGTCTTCTCCTACAGGATTCTCTCTTCTCCTCTATTCCCCGGAACTCGGTACCTGTAAGTACACTAGCACTCCATGCACCAAAATGCGTCCCCAAATGACCGGCATGTGTCAGACAGATGGAAAAGCCAGCTCTGGAGAAATACTGACTAATTGTTCAATTTTGTTTTTCAACTCAAGTGACTTAGGCAGATCCTCCTAAGTGCTCTTCTTCAACTTAGACTTTTGGGGACAAATAAAAGAACCGAAAGTTGTCATCATATTAAAGGCCACTACTTTGGATAAACTGCTGTAAGATGCATCTCATATAACTTCCACAAAACCAATTGCCACTTACTAATGCTGCCATCGACAGAGGATAAGTGCAAATGGCACTTTTCGAATCTGCAGTTCATTCCTTTAGAAAACCTGTGGCAATCCAAACTGCCAGCAAAATACAGCAGCGCGAAATGGTAGGGGTTTAACGTTAAAGTACCTTTTAAAATTGCACCCGATTTTGGACCTTTATTCCCCTCAACTCCATGATGTTTGGCTTTGACACGGATTCCTGAGTAATTCAGCTGGCAGGAAATATTTTTAACTGAACATGTATGCCTGCCAGTGACAGAAGCCCAGCTTAAGAAGGCTTGTGGTAGTGTATGTGTGGACTACCTGGGTGGGACTGATGGACTACTGTGTGCGTGCTGCATTGTTGCTGGTACATCTTCAAAATAAGGAACAGAAAGATGGTGTTATGCAAAAGCATGTAGGAAGAAGAATCTGCATGTGTGAGAGACAGACAAGTGTACTTTTTTAATCTATACAATGAAGTTAAATAATTAATATGACGTTCATGGGGAAATGGAATGTCCATTGATATGTTGTTACTGTTAAAGTACACAAATGTGCCTGTTCTGTTTTTCAAACTATCTTGTGATGGACTTGACTTGCCAGGAACAACGTCAATATGTGCATGCACATGCAAATAAAGATCACCAGTTTTTTTTGATGGCACACAGGATTGGGGAGCACACCGTTCTGGACAGCAGTAGACAAACCATTAAGTAATTATGTTCCAAGAGTAAGGCAGGAAGTGCATTACAGTATATCTAGACCCCTACAGCCCCTGCACCCCAACTGTATACAGATATTTTTGACACTGTACTTGTAGGGGGTCCACATCTTCATTTTCTGTCATGGACTTCATCTAGTCTTAAAACAAGCTCTGCCCAGAGGTGTGTACAGGTTGCAATAGCTTATGTGAGGCCTGAAGATATTGTGTTGCAATTATTTCCTTAAGTTTCCTCACAATCATACCTTAAGGGTTTGCAGAAGGTGACTGCAGCTTGCCTATGGGAGCTGATATGTATAGGAGCAAGAACTTAAAATATATTACTTATTATTTTTTCACTTTCCTCACAAATTGGACTTGTACAGGTAGCTACCTTTTGACTGCAAGGGGGAGGTGTGGTGTGTGTGTGTGAGCATCAAACTGAAATAGGTTACTGTGTCCATTAGTTTGCTCAGGTTTGTCTTAGTCTAACACCAGAGCGATATGCGGAAACTGTCTGCCTTAACAGGAAGGGAGTGAGGAGGTATGTTCTGTATGTGTGTGTGACAGCAACAATCTGAAATATGTCTGTGACCATTTGTGCTTTCACTTCCATAACAGTCAAATACTAGAGAGGCACATAGAAAATGACTATCATTTTAGGGGGTAGGGAGGCAGACAATACTCACAGATATGATTTACGTACCATTGTCAGCATTTGCTTTCTCAGTTTATTAGTAAATACTACTTTGTCAGCTTTGAATAGACCTTGGACACAACATATTTCTTCTTTGAAACAACTGATAGTCTTTCCTTCATCATGTTTGTTCAGGTTGTCAATGGATCAAAAGTACGGAAAAAAGTTGTAAAAAGTGTACCTCAGAGCATCTAGATAATCTTAATACATTTACTTCACTGTAGCCTTAGCCAGTTATGGTGTCTTAAAGGCATGGAGGAAAAATCTGAAGAGTAAGACAAAATGCGAACAAAAACAAAAAGTAATTCTAATAGCAGAGAGAGGCCAGGAAAGCACAACACAAGCAAGAAATGTTACCACAGATTAGGTATTATGGATTCATTTAATGCCTTTGGTGTCTGTATGAAATTTACTCTCTGAAATTCTGTGCTCACAGCTTCATTAAAAGTGTACTTCTAAACATGCAGAACATGAAAAAAAAAATGAGATACGAGTTTATCAAGAAGAGGGACTATGTAGAGTGAACACTAACATTCATGTTTGGTCTGAGGTACCTCCCCACCCACATGTGCACTGGGTCTGCCATCACTTGTCACTGAAATAAACCACCCAGCTTAACAAAATCCACAAAAGCCAAAAGTATAAGGCTAAAATTGCTACCCAAGCCAAATGATTACAATGATTTTTTTTAGTTATGTTCGTAATCTCAAAATCACAATGCAACAATAAGCTGAGCTGATTGTGAATGATGTTACCTGCAATAAGGCTAAAGATATAGCTAACCTACTGGCTGATACACTTCACTCTAACTTTACCCCCTTAGCTCTAACTTTACCCCCTCCATCTATCCCTCAAGAAATACCTGAAACTGGCTCACTGCCAGCTATCACACGAGACCAAGTCCTAAAATTGCTGTCAGAAGCAAAGAATATTGCATTGATGGATCCTGACAATAGCCCTGAATGCATCTTAAATAGTATGAAGCAAGATTTAGTCACACCCCTAACACTGATCAATCTCAGCCTCTATACAGGGTTTGTACAAAGTCAAAAGATGAACAGCTAGTCATTCTCCTGCACAAGGGATGGCCTTCCACAAACCCAGGCAATTACAGACCCATTAGTCTCATATGTAAAGACTTTTAATGGAATTAATCAATCAGGACAGGGAAGCTCCAAACATAGGACTAGTCTCAGATTTGGATTCATCAACAGCAGGTCATAATTACTCAACCTGGTATTTTTTTATTTTTTTTTTTTTATATATAAAGGTCACCAATTCAATGGATGAAGGCAAACGGGTACAAACCATATAGCTCAACCTGGGCAAAGCTTTTGACAATTCCCCACTCAGGCATAGTAGAAAAGTTAAATAAACCTCTGGGTCACCCTGCTGGATTGCTAACTGGCTCACAGATAGGATACAGATAATCAAAACGGGGAATTTACCTACACAAGGAGACCAGTCACCAGGAGTCCCCAAAGACCTGTGCTGAGACCTCCCCTGTTTGACATCTAAAGTAAAAGCAAATACCAAAAGACGTCTCTATATTTGCAGATGACTGCAAGCTAGGAGCAGTCATTGAATGCCCAAATGACTTGGCCATCCTTAAAGGAGGTTTGTCTCAAATAAAGAACTAGTATCAAAATCACTGTCTGAAACTAAATGCCAAAAAATACATTATTGCATCCTTTGGGACATCTACTCCAGGGAACTACCACATTAAGAATACACCCCCCAAGAGTTGACCCAGCTGTTCAGAATCTGAGAACAAATGTGGAGAGTGACCTAACTTTCGACCAACATGTGTCTATTGCTGTAAGAAAGTCCTTCTATATTGCACAGCTTATAAACAAATAGATTGTGTCTAGCTCTAGGAATGTCATTGTCCCCTTTACTCAGCCCTCATTGGGCCATTCATTGAATACAATGCCCCCTTTGGCATGCATCTGTCCATACACACAAAACAACTGGAACGCCCAGAGAGATAACTTACTAAATGGATACAAGGCCTAAACAGCATGTCCTACATGGACTTTCTCAAAGCCATGTCACTATACTCGGCATCCTACAGACCGCTAAGAGGTGACCTATGTCTGGCATAGAAAGCATCCTCTGACCCAATACTGATGAATTTACTGCACGCAAGTCAGTCAAATGGTATCAGGAATACTTGATCTAGGGATCTAAACCTTTTCTGCAACATCAACAGAATGGTGTGGGGGAACAGGTATATTTTGCAAGGATATCACTGCTGGGGAACAGACTCCCCATCCACATAAAACAAAGTTCATCCCTGTCCATTTTCAACAGCAACTTAGATCCACGGATGGGAAGCAGAAAATTTAGCCTTAGGACTGACCCCTGTAATATTAATGAACAGAGGCAGCTCCTAAATGCTTTATCCTATGCATGGAGCCCCTAGATTATTTACGGTATGACCAAGTTATTTTCATTAGGGATAATATAGAATTATAGAACATAGGATGGTAAGGCCAATCTGTAACTAAATGTGGTAGGTTATTTTGAGTGCAAAAAGGGAAACTGGCTAGGCTTAAAATGGTCTGCAAGGGCAGCTAGTCTTGTACTTACCTATGAACCTGTAACACCAATACATTATTTTTACCAGCACAAATGACTTGACATATAAACCTAAAGAATGTGTACTTAGTAAGCACTGTGATTCATGAGAAATAGAACTGCTGCTGTTTTATTCAAGTCCAACTCTTTGGACTTAAAGGACTTCAGTACACACCTAACTTGTCTGTCAAAACTGCTCAAGTCTTGCTTGCAGATTCATGTTCTTAGCCTCTGCTGCCACTTCTGCCTTCAGGTCTTTCCCCTGCATCAGTTGTCTGGTTTAATGTATTCTGTCTTTGCATTAAGTGGTCAAAGTAATGGAGTTACAGTTTTACTATCAGATCTTTAAGTGAAAGGTCTGGGTTAGTTTCCTTAAGCTGTATCCGATTTGATTTTCTTGCACTCTACAAAATTCTCAAGTTTTCTGTATTACCACAGTTCAAAAGCATCCGTTTTCTAGCACACTGACTTACTTGCAGACCAAATCTCACAGACATGATAGATCTGTGAAAACCATAGTTTTGGACTACTGGATGTTTGCTGACAATGTGAAATATCTGCTCTTTAAAATCTTGCCCAGATTTGCCACAGCTCTCTCCTCCCCAGAAGTAAGCATCTTTTATTTTCATGGTTGTAATTACCATACAACTGCATATGGCATAAAAATTATAAACTGAGAAGCATACTATTAAATTAAACAGATTTAACATTACATAAAGCTACAAATGCATAAAGAGCAAACAGGCAAATATACAAATTAAAGACCTGGTAAGAGGAAATGGCTGTGTGTAACATTAAAAGTGGGGCAAAACAGAGTCAAACTGACTGACTAGGAGTCTGATTTTACTTACAACAATAAAAAGACAGTGCTGAAACTGTACAGTAGTAAGAGAAGGCAAAGACGTTTCTCCTGCACATACCTCTCAATTTCCTCACTCAAGAATTCTGAACAAAGCCAAAAATAATGGGACAAAGGAATAAAATCAGGGACAATTTTTAATTCCCTTAAAAGTTAATACATCAAGCTTTGCATCAACATGCAATTTCTGAATAAAGTACGAAACCCTAATGTCTGGCATTACTGAGAGTTTGTAATTCTTTGCAATTTATTAGAAAATTAAAACATTTACAAGGATCAGGGCATAAACACATCAAAATCAGGGATATTCTTTGAAAATTTCAAACAGCTAAGAGATATGGTCCTGCATCAAATAAAGAAGGCAGAAAACAAGGTACACAATCATTTCTCAAACATGTCTAAAATAAAGAAAAATAAAGATTGTGGGCAAAGAAATGTTTTGTATGCAACAAAATAAAATGATGCAAACAGTACTTTCAGACAGTTTGGTTGCTAGCTCAGTCTCAGATACGGAACTGCTTGTAAATACCACAGGATGTGCACGCAGTGGATACTGTTGATAAAAGAAAAGTGCAGTTGCCAGAAAATAAATCAATGGGCCATGCGTTAAAGTTTAAAACTGGTATACAGGTTTAATACCCTCACAGAATACGCATTCAGATATTTGGGTTTGATGGAAAAGAAAACAACTCAAAAGCTACATTGCTGACTTATTCTGGTCATATGCCAAGAAAAAAACAAAAGGTCATAAATGGTGACCTTTGACATGCAATAACAAGTTTGCAATCTTTTATTTCACACTGTATCACCACAACAACCTATTATAAGCAGAAGAGCTGCTTGTGAACTGGCAAGTTTAAGCAAACACACCATGTGCTGATGTAGTCTCAAGTCTGTGAAGGGACAGTATGCAATCAAAGCAAACATTTGAATGTTTCTAAAGCTAACAGTTGCTCATTCATGCAAAGCATGATTCTCATGTTTGTGAACAGAAATATGTGCAGGGTTGTGCAGGACATTATTTGCTTATTCACAGTGGAGACACCTCAAGACTAGAGTAGAACATTCACAAAGTACTTCAGTGCAAACTAGAAATACCAGAATGAGAAATACAATGCACAGAGCTACAGTAAAGGCTTATGTAAAAAATTACAATACTGAAAGTTATGCTTATTTTTTCACTGGTCTTAACTGCATTGCGAAACAATATAGCATTAAGTTAAACCTAGATAATTCGGTAGTTTTATAAGCACCAAGGACTGTTCCAGTGGCATTAAAGCAAATAAATGTGTGGGGAGTAAAGTAAATGGAACAGCTAAGTGTGACTGAAGCAAACATAACTACTTTGTTGGCAAACAGTATAGTCACTGTAGTTAGGCTAGACACAATCAGAATCTGCAGGGATCTCCCCAAGATCTGAATACAACACTTCTAAGAAAGCATTACCCACTTAAGAATGCTGAAGAGGCTGACACTATGACAAAAGCTAAATACTTCAGTGCCTGGTGCCAAGCATAGCTTATGGCAAATCAAATTATCCATCTTGCACAAACTTGTATTCATTCACTACATCAATGAGAACCACACAGCTTCTTAAAATTTTCATTTGCTGCTACTTCAACACCTGAAGAGAATGCTACAAAGAATTTTGAGAGATTAGGTGGTGTTGTAAACATTGTTGATAATACACTGGTTTGGGGTAAAACCAAAAAATACAATGCAATAAAAAGACCGAGGAAGCTGATGAAATGGTTTAGACTGAAATAAATTCAAACTGAATAAAGGCAAATGCCAAATATTTTTCTATCTAGTATTAGACATAAGGGGGGTATCTTGATGCATCAGAGTAAGTAACCTAATCTGGAAAAACAGAAGGCAGTAGTCTAAATGGAACTAAATCATCTGCACTACAACCACCAACTGCCTCCCCCCCCCATTTTCTGCATAGGGTTGGGGTGTTAAGACAACTGCCCCCACTGTTCTCAATTCAATGCCATTTTTCTACCTTCCTCAACAGTCATGCCTGACACAGGACTAGCCATTACCTCTCACCTTCTTCCCGTTTCTCACAATTCATCTCCTTACCTGCATATATGCATGAAGCAACATAATCTGTTCTCTTTGACCTCTCTGGAATGGAGATACTTTGTCTTCTGCTTTAATGTCATCATTCCTTCATCTCTCCACTGGACACATCCTACTACCCAGGCTCGATTGCGCTAGTTATAATTCAGGCTCACAGCAAAGATCTAACAATTCTAATAGTTTACTTTTAAATCGGAGGGTCCGAGAAGGGATAATGAACAAAACGCTGCCTCTAGATAAGAAGAGATCTTTCGTGTTAGCGAATGGCTAGAACAGTATCCATCCACGACACCTGAAAGTACCGTGAGTACGGCAGATTATAATGTTAACTTGCAGAGGCACGATTATTTGTTATTAAAAATAAAAAAGGTACAAATGGACAACTATTTTAGGGAGTGTTTGACACAAAGTAGTTCCTAAGGGCCTATGCATGTGGCGGTTTCTTTCAGGTTTAATTACCAATTCCACCTTCCACAAAGATTTTATCTCCATGTTTGACAGACACCATTTCGAGTACATGGCGACAGTAATTAAGCACAATGAAATTTTGGTAACTAATTTAATGAGATACTACTGAACTGGATAAGAAGATTACCGAGGACAGGGCACATGTGGACAATTTAGGACTATAATCAAGTTTTTAAATCAATTGAACATCAAATAAACATGATCAAAGAATAGGAAAAAAAAAACTAGAGGGCAGGATTCAATATAAAGAGAATTCTACTTACCCTGAACCACCAAAATCACAAAATGGGGGGGGTCTAGTAATGGTTTCAATTATGGTAATGATGAATTTAATGGAACATCTTTTTTAGACCAAGAACAATTCCCCCCTTTGAGGAGATTAGAGCATCTACAAGAGAAATACAACAGGGAAACCATGGGACAAAGGGGTTATACAATGAACAGAGGTTGAGGGGGACAGACAGTGAATAGGAGAGGGTCCCGATGAGCTGGTTACCAGGGCAGGAGACAATTGAGGACAATGGACAACCCTCATGTGTTATTCTGAGGAATAACGTTGGTGATTTTAATGCGTTTAATTTCTCTTCATCTTCCATCAATGAAACTGTCTGTGATTTGCTATCTAGAGGCATGACCTTTGTGCCAGAGACTAAATGTGATTTGGCTAATACATTAATTGATTTAAAATATTATGTAAGAAAACAGAATCTGAATATACTGTTTAAATCTGTTGAATATGTGAGCAACCCTTTACACATCTCTAGTACATACAATCCCCCATTGCACCCTTCATTACAAACTTTATGTGAAATTGATTTAAGGAATCTAAAAAGAGACGGGCGTATTAACAACTTAGGCTCGGAAGAAATAGAGAGTTTACATAATTTAAAATGTAATGCTGGTCTTGGAATTATAAGACCTGATAAAGGGGTGTAGCTGTGATAATGGCTATTACAGATTACAATCAAAGAATGAGAGATGTGTTGGTGAGTGCTGCTTACATTAAGAGCTCATTAAATGAACTGAATGGCGCATATAGGAATATCCGGAATGAACTCAATGATTTGTTTGAGGGTTCTATTACTGTAGATGAGCTTAATTTTCTGTCTGCACTCTATCCAAGAATCCCCTGTATTTTTGGATTACCAAAAGTACATAGGTGCTTGTATGATCCTCCCATGCGACCCATTGTGGGGGGTCGGGGGTCCATTACTTCTCCATTAGCGAAATTTTTGGATGCTAAATTAAAACCTTTATTAACCATGGAAAATTGCTTATGTAAGGACTCATGGGACTTCCTGGAAAGGGTTAATAATCTAGATTATGTGCAGTCTGTGATTTTTATAACCTTGGATGTTAAGGACCTATACAGCGATTCCCCATGATCTTGGTCTGGAATGGTTTTGTGAGTACCTACTTATGAAAGGGATACCCCAGTCAAAAATTAATGTTTATGAACAGCTTTTGAGTCTAGTACTCCGGAATAACTTTATATTTTTCAATAAAAAATATTTTTCACAAACCAAAGGGGTTGCTATGGGCGCCCCTTGTGGTGGACTGTATGCAAACATTGTAATGCTCCAATGGGAGAAAAAAATTCAGTGTTTTATAAATATTGTAGAATGTACATCCGTTTTTTTGGATGGCATTTTTATTTTCTGGGTCGGTCCCCAGGAGATGATTATTGAATTTTTGGGTTATATTAATAGTTCTACCCAATTTATAAGGTTTACTCATACTTCAGAAGAGAGAGAAACTGCATATCTAGATAGGAGGCTAGTGAAAAATAGGTCTTATGTGCCTTCCAAATCTGAGATTTTCCGTAATACTTAAACAGTTTTTTGCATTTTAATAGTGCCCACCCATATAAACAGAAAAAAGCTGTTGTAAAGGGCCAATTTGTAAGAGTGCCCCGCATAGTCATCACTTCTGACACATTCTTGAGTGAATGTGAATTACTGAAAGAGATGTTTATAAAGAGGGGTTACCCTATTAGACTGGTGAATGAAGTGTTTATAGAAGTAGTGAAAAGGGAAAGGGGGCACTTTAAAGCCATTTTAAACCAGGCTGCAAGTGAGCCCATGTTACTTACTGAAACTAGCAATATTGAGTTTAACAATTATGTATGGATATAGATAAAGGTGATGTGCAAAAGACCGCAGGGGTAACGCATTCCAGGTCAGCATTTGTTACCGCCTATAATAGGTCCAGTAAAGAGACTGCTAGTATTTTATATAACTGGGTGATTGTTGTACTTTGTAATGATATTAGACAATGGGTGGGCGAAAAACCTAATATCTTATATAGAAGGGGTTGGACCCTCAAGAATATATATCTTTGAATCTGACATTAGGGTACCCATGTTCGGTTATATGGAGTAAATGTGGGTCATGTATGGCCTGTACACACATTTTGGAGGGACCATCCTGTGTCATTAATGGTGCCCTTATTAAACTAAAAAAGAAAGGCTCATGTCAGACAGAAAGGGTAGTATACGGTGCCCTTTGTACGGTTTGTCCTGCTTTTTATAATGGGAAAACCAAGGAAGTCAAAATGCAGGATTTACGAACATCTGAGGGATAGAAGATTGGTGAAGGATACCAACGCACTTGCAAAACACTGTAGAGAGTTTGGGGAACACAGTTTTAAACTCATTATTCTAGATGTTCTTGAAATTAACCCGAGGGATGGTCAGTGGACCCTGCAACTGGAGAAACAGGAAGCCTTGTGGCAAATTAGAACAAATGCTACGAGTTGGCCAAGGAATTAATGATGCCCCGTCCTTAGCTTGTTTCTTAAAACTGAAAGCACTAAATAATTATATTCTTAAAACTGAAAGCACCAAATAATTATATTTTTATAATATATTATTATTAACAATATTATTAATATTAATGTTAACAATATTAATAATATTAATATAATAATAATATTAATATATTATTAGTAGTATTAATACTAGTAATATAATAATAATAATATTAATATAATATTACTGATATTAATATATTAATATTAATATAATAATATTAATACAATATAATATTAATATAATAATATTAATATATTGATAATATCTTGGTTAATTTTGTATGGTCTATTGTATACATGATGTTTTAAAAATGAATGGATATTAGTGATGACATATGTGTTATTTTATTGGTGTGATGATCATGAATGGGTGGGTCTTTACACTTCCTTTGGCAGTGTTTGTTATTCTTGAAAAAGTCTCCGAATTAACAGAGACGAAAGTGCTTAGATCACTGTGGTTCTATTTATTTTATGTGAACAATGTGTGGTTACTTAAATTGGACTTTGTGGCTGTTCCAGAATCTGCTGCTTTGGTTTTTTTTTTTTTTTTATGGTCTTGTTTTGTGGTTTTACTTGATTTTTGTAAACGAGAGAAATAATTAAAGCCTCTTTTGTCCCAATTACTTTATTTGGTTTTATCCCAGATTCATGACATAAGAAGTTGAAACCCATGGTTTAAAAGTCCACTAATAAGACTCTACCTTCCCTCTAATGTTTGCGTGTTAACTATCCTCAAGGAAAAAGAGAGCCATGGATGGCTAAAAAGGGGGGAAGGCACTTCTGTTGTCTCCGACTTATGCTGCCACCTGTAGTTATTACTACTAAAGGGAACAAAACGAGTGGATAAAATATGAAAGAGTTACATGCACAAGGCATATCTATCACTTAGGCATACAGTCAGATTTGTGTTTTCCCATTGCAGTCATCACCACGGCCAAAACAGAAATAAATCTATTCTTCCCAGATGGAAAAAAGTGACGTGAAGTTGTTCTATCTTGCCTTCATGCTCACTGATGGGGTTTGGAGCCGATCCTCGGCTCTGAATCGGCCCAGATCTCGTTTGCCTCTGCAACAGATCGGGTGTTCGAACAGCTCTGGCCAGTACTGGAAAACATTTGACATTTTTCTAAATAAACATTTTTCATTCTGGTTTGTTGTTAGATAACTACTTGAGACACTTGTCTCTTGCTAGCGATAATTAGAGTGCTTTTCTCTTTTTTCTTAAGGCAGTTTACTTCTAAGCCTATTTATAAATATCGACACTAACTATTTAGATAAGCAAAACAAAAGGGATGGACAGAGTGAACACTTGATACAAAAAACCACCCAAAATTCACTCTGGAAGTCCAAATAAGGGTATGAGACCAAGAGAATTCAATCCAACAACAGTTCAGTTATAAAATAATGCGTGACCACAAGGAAGTTGAAAACTGATGGTTTATAACGCTTGTATCCAAAAAAAGTACGTTTTTGAGTATCTTCGTCAGAAATTCAAACACTAGTACCTTGAAATGTACACACCTTATATACATGGCTAATTATTTAATTGGATCAAGTCAATTGAATAAATTAATTCATTGTTTATAAAAAACTTTCAAAGTTAAAAAACAGTTAAAATGTAAAATACTTTAATTTTATAAAATAAATAATCACATATATGTGTACTTGATGACCTTAATATTCTAAAAAACATATTAAATGAAACAATTTTTAAAAAACATAATTGTATATTAATAGATTGTATATTAATGCCTGTGTTTGTTTGCCTTAAAATGGTGTACTATCACCATCTAGTGGACAATAAATAAATCACAACTTAGCAGCCCTTAACTTTAAAACAGGAACAATAGAAAGCATATCATTCAAACCAGGTTCTTTCGTGGCATCCAATATTATCTGCCAATACAATTCCCTATACTCAAGTCTTGTTTCCCACATGCCACCCCTGATTTCTTTGGGTACAACCTCCAAGACAAAAAAACTGAAAAATAGAATCTCTACAGGTTTGGGAATGACGAAACAATGCATTATTTAAATTGCTTTTTCTCATTTCATAATAATGCTCATATATTCTAGATTTTAATTTCCTTTCTGTTTTCCCTACATAGAAAGAGAAACAGGAGTGGCATGTGGCTATATATACAACTCCTTGTGTGTTGCAGTTTGCAAATTTTAAACTTGAAATAGATCTATTTCTACTGGGAATTGAAATGCTAACACCAGTTTTTATATATTGGCATTGGGAACAAGAACCACACTTGTATGTACCTGTTCTGTGAGTTTGACTATCACTTTTGTTGGATCCCCCAAACTCAAATATATTTTTAAGGTTCATATCCCTTCTGTATATAAATTGGAGGGACTGTTTTTTTTATATATTCAAGGTCTGTAATTTCCCTAAACCTATCCCATTCTTTGTGCATCACTGTTTTAAGTACTGCAGAATCACCTGTACAGTCCATAACAAACGCATTTGAAAAATTGTTAGTTTCACCTGATTCAACATGATTGGTTGAAATAACTGAATCATCCTGACCTAAAATAGGGGCAAATCTTGCATTCCTACCTTCAAGTACTACATTGTATACTTCTTCTAATAAATAGGTTGGGTATCCCCTTTCCTTAAACATATTCAAAATATATTCACTATCTTTGTGAAAATCACTATCTTCAGATGTCATTCTACTGGTCCTGATCAATTGCCCCTTCAGAATGTTTCTCTTTTGACCAAATGGGTGCCCACTAGAAAAATAAAGATAGGAATTTGAAAAGGTGGGCTTCCTATATATCTTGGAAATAAAGTGATCATCACACTTACTTAATAAAACATCTAAATAAATACACTCATCAAAATTAATGCTATATGTAAAATCCAAAAAGGTTGTGGTGTTTTTTATATAATCCAAAAATTCAAAAAACCTTTCCACCGTGTCAGTCCAAAAAATGACTATATCGTCAAGAAAACGTTTATAAAAAACCCAACAGTTGGTAAATTCACATTGATTTATAAATAAAATCTCCCACCACGAAAGTATGATATTAGCATATGTGGGGGAACATTTGGCCCCCATAGCTACCCCTCTCTCTTGCCTAAAAAATTCTCCTTGGAAATACATATAGTTGTTCTCAAGAACTATTTCCATTAACAAAAGACAGGACCTAAATACATCAACAGAAAAACCTCCGTGGTGTGCCATACTTTCCTCGAGCCATAAAAGCCCAATGTCATGTGGAATTGATCCAAATAAATCCACAATATCCAGGGTAATAAAAATAATATTCTTAGAAAAGAGATGAGTCTTTACTTGTCTTAAAAAATCCCAGGAATCCCTTAACACAGTTACACCTTGGTTGGATAATTCCTTTAATTTTACATCAATGTATTTCGCTAAAGGGGTTATGATGGAACCTTCGGAGGAAACAATAAGTCTCAAAGGGGGGTCCTTTTGATCTTTATGAACTTTAGGAATTCCGAATACTGATGGAACTCTAGGATTCGGATTAGGAAATTATAGGTATCTAAATCAAATAGATTGTTGAGTAATAAATTTATTTTTGCTTTGGAAATAACTACGACCTCTTTGCAACCCCCAGCCAACACCAAGTGTGGTTCTCGTTCCCAATGCCAATATATAAAAACTGGTGTTAGCATTTCAATTCCCAGTAGAAATAGATCTATTTCAAGTTTAAAATTTGCAAACTGCAACACACAAGGAGTTGTATATATAGCCACATGCCACTCCTGTTTCTCTTTCTATGTAGGGAAAACAGAAAGGAAATTAAAATCTAGAATATATGAGCATTATTATGAAATGAGAAAAAGCAATTTAAATAATGCATTGTTTCGTCATTCCCAAACCTGTAGAGATTCTGTTTTTCATTTTTTTGTCTTGGAGGTTGTACCCAAAGAAATCAGGGGTGGCATGTGGGAAACAAGACTTGAGTATAGGGAATTGTATTGGGCTGCTAAGTTGTGATTTATTTATTGTCCACTAGATGGTGATAGTACACCATTTTAAGGCAAACAAACACAGGCATTAATATACAATTATGTTTTTTAAAAATTGTTTCATTTAATATGTTTTTTAGAATATTAAGGTCATCAAGTACACATATATGTGATTATTTATTTTATAAAATTAAAGTATTTTACATTTTAACTGTTTAACTTTGAAAGTTTTTTATAAACAATTAATTTATTCAATTGACTTGATCCAATTAAATAATTAGCCATGTATATAAGGTGTGTACATTTCAAGGTACTAGTGTTTGAATTTCTGACAAAGATACTCGAAAACGTACTTTTTTGGATACAAGCGTTATAAACCATCAGTTTTCAACTTCCTTGTGGTCACACATTATTTTATATCTGAACTGTTGTTGGATTGAATTCTCTTGGTATCATACCCTTATTTGGACTTCCATAGTGAACTATTTAGATAACCTTGCTCCCTATCCTTTTCTGCTTTCAGTAGCCCAGTTTTTATTAGGGCATTAACATATTTTTGCTTTTACTTGCAATTACATTTTATTCAACCCTGTGTTTTTATTAGGGTTGCATAATTGTTGAACAGTTTGGTCTTATACCCTCTTTTATTCGGGCTATTTCTTGAGAGATTTTTTTATAAAATATACACACACACACACACACACTTGTTTACAGAGCTAGAGTTTTCTGCTTTGGGTAATTTACAGTTAAGAGTGACGTCTGAAAAAGCTAAATCCAGGTTTAAGAAATGTCCAAAATGCGGGCAGAAGATGTCAGTTACAGATGGGCATACAAATTGTGTTCATTGTTTAGGTGAGCTTCACCTGCAGGAATACTATGCCATCTGTCACTCTTTTAGCTCTCACGTTCTTCATGAATGCAAGAGTAAACTAATGGCAAGAGGTCTCTTGAAATCTTCCTTTCAAGAAGCCTTAGACAAGGACAAGTCCACTAAGTCTTCCAAAACTGTATCTACAAGCTCATTATCAGTCAGGGCCAAAAAATGTCTCATCGACTTCCACATCTAAATCTAATAAGACTGTCACCTCGGCGCCTAAGCCTATGGAGCCGGAGGCAACTGTGTTCTGTAGGAGCCGGTCTCCAGCTGTGGAGCCAGTATCTCCCACTTTAAAATCTCCTATTCTCCAGTCTGAGACATTCTATATTGCTTCCCAGTCCTCAAGACTATTGGATAAGGATGTGGATCGAGTGGTACAGAGACTTCTACAGTCACAGGCACTAGCCAAAATTCTGTCAGGTTCGACCCTTAGGGCTTCAGAACAGACCCAGATTCGACCAGTTTCTTCAATTCCTCCTCCAATTCGACCCGAAGTATTCAGAACAGATGACTGTGGAACCGGAGCCGACACCCATTGGGCTTTCGGTTCTGACTACTCTGACCTCTTCAGTACCAACCTTAAGAGTCTAGGAGCAGACACTCACCAGTCGGGTCCAGAGAGGATAGTCATACCGATCTTTCGGTGCCAACTTTGCCTCACAGGGCCTCGGCTCAGGTGAGCTCAGCACCTACCTCGGGCTCGGAGCCCAAGGCTTCGGCACCACAGAGGCTGCCCATTTCTACGGATCCAGGCATCGCTTCGGACCAGAGCCACAGGGCTTTCGATGCTATGAGGAGTGTGTTTTCCCCTCGGGCACCCACGTCATCGGTACCAGCAATCTCCTCCCTTAAAGTTCCTGTGTCTGTCTCTGCTTCACTGATCCCTCAAAAAGTGTAGAGTCCTGGAGTCTCAGATCCCCCATCGGGTGAACCCTGTTCTTCTGTGACCTTCTGAGAAGCTCTCTGAGGAGGTTCCCAGGAAGAGAGCTTGCAAGAGGAAACATCTGGATTCCTCACAGGAATCCATCACATCAGATACTGACTTAGACGAGTCAGAAGGGTCCCCACGGTTCCACTCTGAAGACATCTCTTTTGGTGATATTTTAGAAATCCTAAAACAGAGGGTTAGCTGGAATCCTCTTAACCCTACTGATGAGTTAATACTCCTGAAGGCTTTCAGGTCTCAAACCCCCCACCTCGAGTGACTCTGCCCTTCGATGAGTTGATGGATCTTCTCTCTCAAAAGGCAAGGGAGTTCCCCGGATACCACAGAACCAGTCCCTCGGAGGCATTTATAACGTCACCTCAGGACAAGGTCCTTACCAAAGGAGTACCCATTGATGCTATGGTGGTGGAGACCACCACCAAGAAGGAGTTATTGGAGACCTCCACATCTGTTCATCCTCCTAATAGAGATTCTAGGATCATGGACAGATATGGAAAGCACATGTTTAGTTCAGCGTCTTTACTCTTCGCTGAACTATCTCAAACATTTCACCAGACTACACAGATATCTCATTAGGAGATACTCTACAGGGTACGGTAGCTGCAGGGGGTCTCAGATAAGGTAACCTCCTAGTTTGCTACCCTAAATTCCCTTATAAACTCTTACATGCATCAGATTTCATATGCGGCTGACGGAATGAGTAGGGCAGTGGGTACAGGAATTGCTCTTGGGAGACACTCCTGGATGCACTCTACAGGGTGTGGTAGCTGCGGGGGTCTCAGATAAGTTAACTGCCCAGCTTGCTACCCTAAATTCCCTTATAAAAACTCTTCCATGTGTCTGGATTTCATATGCAGCTGATGGAATGAGTAGAGCAGCGGGTACAGGAATTGTTCTTAGGAGACACTCCGGGATGTGCTTATGTTCCTTTGCGGAGCCCTACAAGTCATCCTTTGTAAACACCCCCTTTGATGGTTGATCACTTTTTGGACCAAAACTGAAGGAAACGCTTACCAGGTGTGAGCAAGATGGAAAGACTGTCTGCCGTAGGAGTCAGTTTTTCCACTCCTACCAGACCTTATCCTAAAGGTCAGAAAAGTGGGAAAATGTGGTTCCATAAAGCCCAAGGAGCTTTCTTTGACACATGTGGTGAAACCACCTCTAGAAGCAGAGGAGGGGGCCATAAGGGGAAACGCCGTCCACGTGGCAGAGGGGGCCCGCAAAATCATGGTGACAGATCAGTTCTTTGGCAAGTCCTACCAGCACTCCTGAAAGGAGGCCTGTCTGTCCATCTCTGGAAGCAGTCAGGGGACGCTCATCTTTGTACCCAGACACCTGGCTAAAAATCACAAAGGATTGGATATTATGCTTTGTACCCACCACAGGATACACTATTCCCTTTACTACCCCTCCACTCTCTGTGAAAAAAATCCCAGATGTTCCACCCAATCACAGGGAACAAGCAACCATAGAGATTACAAGGTTGCAACCAGACCCAGCAGACTAGAGGAGATCCGGAACTTACTCAAGGTTCTTTTTGTTCCAAAGAAAACGGGACTGGAGACCCAATTCTGGATCTCAGCAGGTTGAACAAATCTGTCAAAAAGTTTCAGATGGTCATGCTACAGTCTATACTTCCTTTTCTAGGAAATGACGATTGGATGTGCTCAACAGATCTCCAGGATGCATACTACCATATAAAGATGGCCAGATCATCTGCGCTTTCGGCTGGGAGCCAGTCACTTTCAGTTTCAAGCTTTGCCCTTTGCTTCTCACTACATCCCCCACAGTGTTCACCAAATGCATGGCAGTAGTCACGGCTCACCTGAGGTGGTTAGGATTCCAGGTGTTTCCATATTTAGATGACTGGCTCCTCACCGCCACCACCAAGCATCAACTCATACATGCAAGGGAGACAACCTTAGATCTTTGCAGTCATTTGGGGATTACTGTAAACTGGAACAAATCTGCTTTACAGCCATCCTGACGTACTGTCTTTATTGGAGCAGATCTCGACACAGTTTCCATAACTGTAAAACTTCCAATGGAAAGAGTGGTGAGCCTTCGACAAGTTCTGAATCTCATCCCCAGAGAGCCCCAGTTTCAGTAGTGCTCAAATTACTAGGGGCCATGGCAGCAGCCATCATTGCTATTCCTTTAAGCCAAATGCTCATGCGGATACTGCAATGGCTGGTTTTCACACAATGGTCTTATCAGGAACTTCCAATGTCTCACCACATTATAATAACAAAGTCATGCAAAAAGGATCTTCTTTGGTGGCTGACCTCTTCTCAAGTGACAATAGGACGTCCCTTTGTTCTTCCAACCCAGATTGCCACTGTGACTACAGACGCCTCCCTGATAGGGGTGGGGTGGGGGGGCATTTTCAGGGAAGGACAGCCCAAGGCACATGGGAGAATCATGAGGCTCATCTGCATACATCAATGTCCTAGAGATGAGAGCACGGAAAGGATATTTCACAGATGGGGCCAGCCTTGCTGCGACCTCTTTGCAACCCCCAGCCAACACCAAATGCAGCAACTACTTTGCCCTGATCCCTAACTCAAGAAATGCCCCAAGGGATGCACTTGTACACAGCTGGCCCCCAGGACTTGCTTTTCCCCCCCGTTTCTTCTGTTACCCAAATTCTTACAGAAAGCCAGCACTCTGGGAAGGACCATTATTTTGTTAGCCCCTTACTGGCCTCGTCAAATTTGGTTCCCCTTTCTGCAGCCTCATCTACTAGAAGCAAAGTGGGTAAGCTGTGTCAGCTTTTCCTGGGGGGGGGGGTGTCTGTGTGCGTGAGCTGCTTTGAACAGGTACACAGAGCACAGATTTCACAGACAGGATGGTGGAAGAATTGGCTTGGAACATCCCTCTAAGGAGTCAACTGTACAACTGTGTCAGTGGGGAGTCTTATTTGGGGCCTGGAGAGAAAGCCCAGCCCCAGGACAGGAGTGTGCATTCCTTGTGTGCTCTTAAGGGAAACTGGGGAAATTGTACTTTGTGCAGAGAGCTGCATCTGAAAATGATGCGCGTCTCTTTTTTCTCAGTGAACATTCCTCAGAATTGTCACTGGTGAGGATTGAGGCTCCTTGATTGCTGGCCCAGAGGATGGAAATCACATGGTTAAGTGCTTATGCAAAACATGTCAAAAGGGTTGATACCTGTACAAAGACTGCTTGAGGACCTACATAAAGGTTTCATAATGTTAAAGAAACTGGTGACAGTACATCTAATTTTTCAGTTTGACAAAGCCAGCTATGCCATCAACGAACAGTAGTCAGTCTACTATAGAAGCATTGCTGCAAGAAGGAATCCAGCTGCATGCCATTCCAAAGCACTGAATGAGGCAGAAACAAAATACACAAACTGAAAAACAGTTCGAAAAGATATTTGAGCTATTGTGCATGGCTGTAAAAAGTTCTAGCAGTATGTGTACAGTATGGGAGACAAGTCTGAGTTGAGACTATTACATAAATTTTCTTTTGAAGTCACTACATCAGACATCTCAAATTCAAATTACTCGAGGGCTAAATGAGGATGGGTCCACTAAGCTAAGGCCTAGTCTAGTCTAATGGTGAAAACAATGACTTTCTGAAGAACACACGCACAGAGGGCAGTCCCATTAACTATCTCATGCACACGTGCACACACACACACTAGATTATGGTTATAGCTTAACTTCTGGAAATCAACCTTGTTTAAAGAGATCTCATCGGCTTTTTCTGGAGGAATTAAAACTTTACAGCTCATCAGATGAGGGTCTAAAAGCACAACAATGACATTTGTTTTTGATAAATGTACAAAAAGTATCATTTACAATAAAAGGAAAGATTTAACACCAAGAAAATATCAACCTAGAACAGAAATGTGACAAAGGAACTTGAACTGGAGAGAGTGTAAAAATATTTGGCAATGCACAAAAACAAATGAGAGGAAAGCTTACTAAGAAATACTTCAGCAGACTAAAGCTAATATTCAAAACTGCCTGGATAACTAGGGATAAAGTCCAAGCTACAAATCAATTTCTCCTTCTTTTCTAACTTACAGCTTTGGTGTGATTAACTGGCTCCAAACAGCACTGAATTGACTGGACAAGAAAACAAGAAAAATGCTTAAAGTTTATCAAACTATATACAAAAAACAATGCATAACAACTCAGGTCTTCCTCAAAACTGATTACATGTATAAAAGTCTGCAGTTGTGGGACTGTATACATATTTACCGACCTCATCAGATCCAAAAATAGCGAAAATGCTAAAGCATGAAGAGAAAAAATTCTAATAGGACATCTTTGCTTAGCGGAAGCATGTTGGAAAGGAGTGGGAATGGAAATCAATCCAGAAGTACACAAGACTCAGATAGCAACTGAAAGTTCTGAAAAATATACATATAGGTCTGTCAGACAGCCTTGCCAGACGTCCCTATTTGAGCAGGACTGTCCCAGGATCAGCAGCCCGATCTCAAATCCTGTACTACCGGTTAAAATCCCAGCAAAACAGCCTCCGCTTTGTTTTCTTTTTTGAATAGCCCGTATGCCGGTATATGAGCCAATCGAAAAATCGCAAAGCTACATTTGTTTAATGCGGAGCTGCCTGATGTTCTGCATTGAACAGAAGAGGGTCCACTGTGTGATTTTTTGATTAGCTCGTACACCAGCATATGGGTCAATCAAAAATCACCAAACACGAAGCTACTTGTGTTTAATGTGGAACTGCTTAATGTTCCATATTAATTTTAAATTTGGTCTTCCCAGAGCGTGAAGGACCTTTTTTTTTGGTCCCTGTCGCGTAACAAATCTGGCATCCCTGATGTCAGAAGATCAAAACTTCAAAAAAGACTGAAAAATCAAAATTTTGAAAAGTTTGAAAAATCAAAATATCAAACTCAAAAATATTGAAATTATTTTTAATGCAGGGGGCAAGCCTCCCTGCACCCCTCATGTGAGGGGTCCCCCTGCTAATTATATATACCAACTCCACGATCACACAATACTGGAGAAAGAGCAAATTCCATTTTTGAAATGGTGTGTGTGTGCGCGTGTGTAGAAAATGACCCAAAGAAAAGGGAATTGCAAAGTCCACAAATTCAGTGGCAAGTATAGAAAACTACTAGATTCTGTTAACTATTTTTGCATTAAATCTTGGTCAAGGAAAGGTGAATTTAAACCAAAACACGAAAGGCTAATAATGGCGGTCCAAGACAGTGGGCTATAAACAAATTGATTTACAAAGTCTATTGAAAAAGAAGGAGAAACTGACAAAAATGCAGGTTCAGTTTAACAGAAGTAGAAATAGTTGCTGGGTGTCAATAATGAGAAAGAAGTAAATGCAGGTTCAGTAAAACATAACTAGAAATGGTTGCCGAGTGTGATACACTCAAGGGCACAATGCGGCAAGATTGTTAACCTGGGGATTATGCAAACACTGCAGCACACTCGTAGCTCGGCAGCATTGGGAACATAAACCATAAAGCATTTCTGCCAGTGATGAACTTCAAAATCACATGGGATTACCCAATACCAACAGCTAAAAAATGGATGAAAGAAAACTAATCACAGTAGTCCAATAGAAAAAAAAAGTAGTGTTAAATTACTGAAATTGCTACACCAAGCGGTTATACTGTTTTACATAACTAGAGACACAAAGTCATAAATTAGCAAGACTTGTAAGCAGAAATGAAAGCAATGTAGATGAAAGATAGCCAGACAGTTCCACTAGCAGTAGGAGCAATGGAACTAATGAATATTCACTCTTAAATATGCTATCAATACATGTAAACCCCATAAAAACTGCAGATGTTCTTGCTTGCAAATTCATAGTCCGATAACAGCACTCTTAGCCAACATCAAAGTCTGAAGCAATACTAATTTAATGAAGTCTAAATCAGACCCTGACTTAGGAATTGGGTAAATCCCCATAACAGTATTAAAAACCCAACACATTTGAAGAAATTCAGAGTTTTTTTGTGATGCAAATCAATAAAAATGTAAACAGCAGCTATGACATTTAGATCAATAAAAACAAAATAACTAGGAAGGTAATTGGTTCAGGGTACAAATCCAGACAGAGACAATAATGGGAGTGATCAGTCAGATTACGTGCTTCACATTTGTAAACATAAGCAAAGACACATCTTTATTTATTTTATCCTTTCTTTACCAGGTTAGTCCCCACTAGAGTAGTAGCTTCTTTTCAGGGGAGATCCAAAGTGGTATTTACACTACTAGGGGAAATTTGGCCAGGGCATTGGGGAACTCCCCCTACTATTTTTTTGATAGGTACCTTGCGATCTTTTACATCTACTTGAAATACAGCCATCTCAGGAACGTGGGGCCTCGGTTTAATGTCATATATGAAGGACAGCACACTCAGGAGGAATACAGTATCCTTCCTTATGCTGCAATGCAGTGTCACCAGTCCATCTACCTGGAGTGGGAATAGAACCCACAACCCTCTGCACTAAAGGTACATATACTACCTGCTGTGCCACTGACAATGTTATACATACACGTGTGTGTGTGTGTGTGTGTGTGTGTGTGTGTGTGTGTGTGTGTGTGTGTGTATATATATATATATATATATATATATATATATATATATATATATATATATATATATATATATACATACATACATACATACACACACACAATATATGGTCTACTATACATTAGAACGACAGCTCACAACAGACACTTAGAACACAGACACCACATAACCGAAAGCTCAAAACAACGTAAACTGACAATATCGACCAACACAACACCGACGCTCAAAACACCGACAATATAACGAGCCCCACACCAACAAAATGAAAACAGTGTTCAAACTATTTCCAAATAATGTTGAAATAACACCAAACATATAAAGAAGTCTCTTTGTCTCTGTAAACGTGTACATCTCTTTACATTTGAAACATTCAATACCTGCCAAAACTAGAAAAGAAAGCAGTTGTACGCTGACATAATGCAGGCACATTCCAGCGCACAGATTTCTTGCACTCCACGTACTTTAAATACAGAAATACAAATCACATTTTTAACAGACGAGCTATAGCTCTGACATAATCCACACTTAATCCACACTTGAGTAAGACGTTCTCTGAGAAATAACAGCCCTAAATTGTTCATGCCGGCTTACTAGACATCTTATCTTTGGAGAAGGAGGGCAACCTGTTTCCATCCGAACTCTCAACTCGTCCACGCGACTCGCATGGAGGAGACAATGCAAATCTGTATTACGTGCAAATCTGTATTACGTGCACCTAGCAAGCACTTTAATCTATGGTGCCAGGCTTCAACTGAAAAGAGTGCAAGGAAGAAATAACTCATTTAAATCAAAGATGTTCCAAAAGGTTAGTGGGAAAAGGGGTGGAAAGCGTATACTGCTAGAGGTACAGGTATTAAACATATGTTTAATACTGTAAACATACCAATCTGCAAAATAACGTAAAAGGTCTTTACCCTCCTCAGGGAACAATCCTTTCAGTAGCTCAAAAGTAGGGATTACTTCAGATTCTGGCAAGAATGCTAGAGCTACAAGTGGCTTGACATGCAGTTGTAATTTAGAGCTAGTATTGTACGTTGCTGCTAAACAAGTGATTGCGCTTTACGCCAGATATTCTGGCCAAAGTGGAATAGACAGCCCTTTGAACGGGCTCCTGGTATGTTTAATCTAACACTTTTCAGCGCTGCCACTTCAAAGACGCATAATACAAACTTGACTGCAACTTCAAGTCCCTGATCTGATAATAAATGGAATGTTGCATGCCATAAATAATTGTAGGATTTAAAAGAGTTTTTGGACATTAACGCATACAGTAGTGGTACAGTTTTACTATATGAGCCACATTTTTATTAAGCCGTGTATACTGTATAGTTGTCGAATGGTCATACCTTTCTTAAAGAAAGTACCATCCATCAACCAGATGGTAGCTTGACTTAGATCGTGTAAGTTGTTAACAGTACTGAAAACCAATACTGGAGTGTCTGTGCTAACATCACACATTAGTTTGCTAACAAACATCCCATCCTTAAGAGGATGATCATTAAAGTTAATAGTGTGTCGCATCAGCTCAACATTGCTGTCTCGCACCTTACATTTTGCACTCACTCTTCTAATTTGCTATAACAATGCTCTTCTGTTGGGAATACTTTATATGTAGCATGCATTTTCAAATCACTACATACTGTGTACCTATCTACTTCTCCGGGATCAGCTGGGTGATGGTGAGCTACTGACTGGTTTAACAAGTCTCCTTCAGGAAGTAAAGTAGTTACAACTCTACCTTTACACCAATCTGTTGTTTTCAGCTTACAAGACCAGTATCTCTTGCTGTGTCTTGTCCTCTCTACGAGATATAAATATCCTTCTATCAGAAGTAAATGCTTGCCTTTTTGCGATGTTACTGTTCCGTACGCTAGCCCAATAGTTCCAGGAGCTATAGCAATATATTCCACCATCCTGTCTTTGGTGTGCAACGTTCTATTCTAATTTTCAGGTTGTATTTATACTTCTGGAGCACGTATTACGTTCACTACTGGGTTCATTTTAAATTATCACAATGTTGTTTATTATTTATGTGAACTTGTTATGATAACAGCAGCTTTAAAGTGATTATGAAGACATTCTGACAATTTTTTGGGTATTTGTGATGTCGGTGTTATAAACAAACTGTGATTGTTTTGCGCTATTGGTTATGTGGTGTCAGTGTTCCAAGCGTCGATAATGTGAGCGGTTGTTCTAATGTAGTAGACCCATATATACATATGTATGCTCCAATCTTACTCAAGGTTACCAGATAAGGCTTTTAAAGAGAAAGCCACATATAGAATTAAAGGCATTCACTGAAACAACATAACACACCTACTAGATGCATTACAAAGAGCAAAGTCACACTTCTCTTATTGTAGGCGACATTAGAGAACAAGTTTTGCATACCTGATATAATCTCATAGGGTCACAGAGCAACAAAATTAAATCAGCATGGCAGCCACAATCAGGCCATTTTATATTATAAAAAAAAAAAAAATCACATCTTCAAGATTATCTATACTAAACATACTGTATGAACATCATATGTTACTATTATAACTTTTAATTGTATGTCTAAACCACTATACTTATGTAAATATCTTATGCAATCATATGTTATTATCTGCTATATTTTATAACTGTATGTGTAAAGCATAATGCTCATGTACATATCTTATGTATAGTATGTTAGCAATTGTTCTGGGGCTTTTCTCTCAGGGCCTCCACAGAAAATGGACAGCTCTGTCCAGTCAGACCTCCCAAGTAAACAAATATTAAATAAAATAAATATTTAATGATGGGCTGAAACCTACAAACCCACCACTGTTTAGGCATGCAAACTTTTTTTCTTAATAAGGCACACATCTCCCTACCCATTCCTCTGCAGTCCCACTATAATCAACCCCAATGTTGCCTATACCTCAGGGACAAGGGACACCCCTCACCCCCTGCAACTACCACTCAAGAGTTAGTTGTGCACAATTTAACTAAACAGCAATTCAAACAAGCAAGTTTCAGAAAGAATATATCCTCTTATCTAGGAACTTTCTAAACCAGATGACCCTGAAATGCTCCACAATATAAAATTTCCAAAAGTAACATTTTCATCTTAAAATAAAGATCAGTATTTTCTTAAGCCAGTGATCCTAAAATCAAAAACCTATAAAAATGCCACACAGATTATTTACTTTCTTTTCAACCTGGAACGTTCATGCAGGTGCATGTTATGTTTACAAAAGATAGACTTGAGTGACACTAACGGTCAGCAATCAGTACAAAGCATGTAGTAATATTTCTTTTCAACCTGGAACCTTCATGCAGGTGCATGTTATGTTTACAAAAGATAGACTTGAATGACACTAATGGTCAGCAATCAGTACAAAGCATGTAGTAATATGCTCTTAAAAAATGGAGTCTTGGGTCAAATCTTAAAATTTACATCTCAACTGTCTCCGATTTTGATTTACATTTTTAGTCTGTTTTATACAAACTGCAGTTTTCTGGGAAACTGCTGAAAACTGCAGTTTTTAAATAATGCGTTTCAGACTTCATATCTTCCGTGACAATGTGAAACCTGTTATTGTATCAACTTTCTAAGTAAATGAGAGAAATAATTAAAGCCTCTTTTGTCCCCATTACTTTATTTGGTTTTATCCCATATTTTTGACATAAGAAGTTGAGACCCATGATTTAAAAGTCCACTAATAAGACCACCTAAACTATCCTCAAGGGAAAGGATAGTCATGGACGGTTAAAATGGGGGAAGGCACTTCTGCTGCCTCTGACTTATGCTGCCACCTGTAGTTATTATTACTAAAGGGAACAAAACGAGTGGATAAAATATGAAGTTACATGCATAAGGCATATTTATCACTTAGGCATACAGTCAGATTTGTGTTTTCCCATTGCAGTCATCATCACGGCTAAAACAGAAATAATCTGTTATTCCCAGACGGAAAAAAAAAAGTGTTATATAACTGTCCTCTAAATAATGCATTACATTAAACAACACTATTAAAATTCCATAACAGATGCTCTGTATTACTTTTTGAGCTGGTAGAGGGTATGGTCTTCAAATTGTCATTTCAATAAGAAATTACCCACTTGAGTAATTGAAAACATGGCAGTCCTACTACAGCTTCGGGTACACCAACCGCAGAAAAGAAGCGATTATACATTCAGTACGTGATATGCAATCTTAAAAAGTCAGGATAACAAAAATGCTGAACGGGAAAACAAAATGTGAAATGGCAATATAATCGAAAGCCTCTGACTATAACAAGCCTCTCACAGACAATGAAAACTCTAGGTTATGCTTATATGCTACTACCTGCTGCTTTTGTGAAATAACAAGAAATCTGGACAAAGGCCCCCCCCCCAAAATAGGGACAGATTTTAAATAACGCTCTTATAAACCTAGAAAGTTGCTAGAATAACTGGTTTTACGTTAGCATACATTTTAAAGGATGTAAAGGTTGAAACGCAAACGTGTGGTACTATAGTGACTTCACTCCAGTCCTGAGTCATGTGCCAGGAAATCACAAATTTTAGTTGGAACAGACGAAAATATGAGGCAAAAATCTTCTGGACAGTTGACAGGTATAGAAATCTCCTTTAAACTACACCGGGATGCAAACAAATTGTAAATGGCCACACAAATAAAGAAATGTGTTTAATGAAGACCAGACAGCCCATACGCATATTGTATAAAACAAGCGGTATCAGCAAGTAAACTTAATCACATCCATCCCTGCTTCTTATATTGTATACGAACGGCACATACTTCCTACATTCAGAACACAAGATTATTCAATTATTTGGTTTGTACAACAGCAATTTCCCTCTAACAACTCTACAAACACCGTTACCATATAATCTAAAATTGTCTCAGCCTTATCTCTCACAGTCTTACCTCTACCTCCCACTAGTACCCTGCTAACAGTACCATTTCAACCAACAACAAAGTTCAGGTGAAGGACACGAAAACAAAGGATGCCTGGTAACTCTCATCAGCCTTTATGTGACTGTTTCCTGAAACGCAGAAGGTGTATTTCCTGCTCATCAGAAGCAGAGATGCTTTGGCGCAGCGGCTAGGCACACTGCATGTTACGGTAGAAAAATAAAGTCATCGTTGTAACCGCTTATGCTTATGGCTTATTTTAGTCTAAGTATTTTTGCTAGCTTCTAATTCCCCATGACCGTATAAATTGACTACAGATATGATTACCATTGGTTTTAAGGCAGTACATTTCTAGCTTTTTAATATCCTAGTTTCCCCGATCGGAAATGATTTCATAGGTAGGTACTAGGCTATCTGCCCGAGAGCATGTATAAGCCTAGACAGTGTGTCGGCTTTCGCCGCCCCATTGATTAATTAACTGGGCCGCTGTCAAGCAGAGCCAATGAAGTGATCCCAGGGCCGGGGTGTATTGTCTGTTACTCATCCACTCGTCAAGGCTTCTCTTGAAGAGTGTTAGTGAGGGGCTCTGCCTAATGTAGTTAGGAATTTTCTTCCAAGGCACAGGGAATCTGTGACAGGAATCTATCCCTCCAGCATGTTCTATTTATTGTTGTGGCGAGGTTTAGCTCACTAGAGCACGTGGCTCGCAGTAACTTGGATTTCTTTAGGTGGAGCATATCCATCAATTCTGAATTGGACATGGCTTTGTAACTCAGGCAGAGATCACCTCTGAGTAAGCGATATGTCACTGAGTACAGTCAGAGTTTTTTCAGTCAGGCTGCATAGAACATATGTTTGAGGCCAGTAATCCTCTTGGTGAGGTGCTTTTGTGGTCTTTCCAGCTGTTGGAAGTGTCTTGTGAGGTACATCCCAAATGGGGCATTGTACTCTATGATGGGTCTGATGAGTGACGAGTAGAGGGGCACTATAACCTCTATTTCTATATGCGAACCCCCTTAGTAATTAGTAATTAGATGGGCCATATAGAAGGATTTCCTAACAACTCTGGCAATACGATTGTCAAAGGAGAGATTACTATCTACCTAGGTCCCTAGATCCCTTTATTACCTCTTCTGTATTAAGGGGGCTGCTGCCTATGTGGTAATTTGTGGGTGTTTTGTTTTTCCCAAATGGGATGACTATGCGTTTTTTGGCATTTAGCTTGAGGCTATGACTTTGATACCAGGTGTCTGTCTCAGTATGGCCTTTTTGAAGGATGCCCGTGTCAGCTGGAGAGTCAGTTATGGCTCCCAGTTTGCAGTCATCGGCGAACTTGGTTAGTCATAGTCCTCTTGTGTTTGCCTGTACTTCTGAGAAGTATATGCCAAACAGTAGGGGTCCCAGAACCGAGCCTTGTGGGGCACCACTTGTGACTGGTTTAGAGTCGGACCTGGAGTCCACTATTCTTACTGTGTAAGTTCTGTCTGTAAGCCAGTTGGCAACCCATCTTGTGACGTAGGGGTTTATGTTCAGGCTGGTGAGTTTTTCTATAATACCTGAGTGAGGAATGGTGTCGAATGCCTTGGTGAAATCAAGGTAGGCTGTGTGAACCACCTTTCCCTCGTCTATGGCCTTGGTGACTGTCTCGAATAAGTCAACAAGGTTTAGTAGGCATGATCTGCCCTTAACAAAGCTGAACTGGGTCGGGTCAAGTGTTTGGAGGTTCCCAATGTCTTTGTTATTGAGTTCCATGATGATGCGCTCCAGCCTTGCAGACCAGGCTAGTCAGGCTTTTGGGGCGATAGTTACCAGAGTCAGTTGTAGCCCCTCCTTTGTGGAGCGGAATAACCGTTGCTGTGCACCATTCTATGGGCACATAGCCTGTGGAGAGGCTGAAGTTGAACAGCATGTTTAGGTGGGGGGGGGGGTTAGTTTGTTCTGTAGTCCGTGCAAGACGCAGCCTGGGACACCATCTGGCCCCACTGATGCTGTGTTTTTGGCTTTTGAAAGGACTGTTTTTACCTGTGCTTCTGTGATTTCTGGGACACTACACTTTTCTGGTATTGTTGTGGGCCCTTTTGAAGGTGAGAGGGAGGTGAAGTTTGCACTGAATCTATCTGCCAGTGTCCGGATTACTCGGGAAGATGCTCTGTACCTAGAAACCAACGTCTGCAGCAGACCCATAACAATGGACTTATGAGCATTTACCATAATCACTAGTTAGCATAAATGATAGAATTAAAAGATTTCAAAGAATACTTAAAGAAATACACATTCATTACTTAATGATACTGGAGAAGTAAATAAGATTATACTGTAAGTTCCACTAAGTAAGTAATGTGTATTTCTTTCAGTATTCTTTGAAATCAAAACCTCATACTTAAATAAGAAATTAAATGCCAAAAAAATGGAACTTCGAAAATGGAACTAATAAAAATAGGGAAACTTAAAAATGCAAAACTAAAACAACAAAGAGGAAATTGAAATGTTATTAAATATATTTAAATTTCAACAAAACAATACCAGGAACTGCTTTGTCATAAAACTGTGTTAACATTAGAAAAAAGTAACATTTGTATGCAATTACACCTAAAGGTTTACATAGATTATAGAACTCATATAATACCAATAAGAACTCAGATTAATAATATTTTAATCCTAAAACAAACAGGAAACTGCAAATAGTGAGAAGATGGCAATTTTCAAAGATTTATATGGATAAGTAAACCTTATGAAAAATACTGTATCTTCATATAAAGTTATTCATTACTACTTGCAAAAATATACAACTACTAAATGATTAAAAAAGTGAGAATTAACAAACTCAATAATAATGAATAAGATTAAAGAATACATATAAAAATATCAAATTAGCTAACATGCTAGATTTAGATTGTTATACCTGATTTACATAAACTTTACCTTTATGATTTTTTTTTAATTGATAGTGAAATCTAAACAAGTTCAGCCATCTTGAAAATACTCACTGATATCACATATTTTAAATCAGGGAAAATAAAGTGATGTGGGTTCCTCCTACAAGCCTATATTTCTTAATGTAGATTATAAATGATTTACCTCAGTCTTAACTACCATACTAAATGATACAAGTGGTTATGTTAATAATAAAGACTAAACTACATATATAGTTATTAGACCGTAATAACATTAAAACAATTACTATTCAAGACTATGCAAATTGAAACAGATGCTAGCAATAAGACTAGATTTAAATTCAGAAAAAAGCCTTTAACACATTAAGTTGGATTTTGGATTCTCTGAAGGTTTTATAAAAATAATACAAAGCCTATATATCGGATCAACATGTTCCTTCCTCTATTAGGCTCTTAATTTAAAGGATGCTTTAATTATTGATCCCTTTGCTAATTATATTAGAAACAATGAAGACATTGATGGATTTAAAATGTCTAATAACTAATCATCCAAGATTCAGTTGTTTGCAAACAATATTTTACTAACAAATGGAGATATTAATAATTCAATTAAAAAAATAAATAACTCTAGAGTATTTCAAAAAGTACTAACAATGAAATTTAATGAACATAAAATGGAGACAACACCTGTTCTAGAGAAGAAAATTTAAATTCGACTGTAATAAGAAAGAAGGAAATTTCTAGGAATATAAATTTCAGCAGATATAAACATTATCCAGAAAAATCTAGAAGAGCCTATTGAAGAAATACATCAGCTAATAAAAATGGAATAATGTATTACTTACATTTGAAGAGAATTTAAGTTTGATAAATACAATTTTGCCCAAAGTGTTTTATGTCATACAATCTATGTCTTTAGTACCAGATAAAAAATTAAAGGAAAAATAAAATATCACTTATATTTTTATTTCTCCCTTCTAAACCTAAAACAGCATATCTTAATAATGCAAGAACCTGAGAAAATGGTGGAATATGCTTTTCAGATATAGAGACATATGTGTTGACCTCATTTAAGCATGAATCTATTAGCTGGATGCATCATATAAGGGGTAGAGGAAATCCGTGAAGAAATATATAAGATTGTTAAGTCAAGACTTTAATCTATATTTCATTATAAATTGAAATAGATATTTTAGTTCTTTAAACTGCTTTTGAAGACTGAGACTTTGACTTCAATATAACTTCAAAGATGGCTACACACTGAACAAGACATTAATTTCAGCTTTCCCACTGTGAAAAACTCAAAATGAGAAAAGGGAGGCAGTGAAATTGTAATTTTGGATAAATTTCAGTTACTGGTTAGTAAGTACTTTGCCTGGATGTCAATAAAGAAGACAATTAAACATCCTGAAAGGAAATCCACTAGGACATATAAAGCAAAACACTGGCTGTGAAGAATCCTGCAGTTGTTCAGCAAAGAGAAGTTCAAGCTTCAGCTTTAATATAAGATATGACTTTCAGTAATTTAGAGGAAAAAGTAAACCAAATGTACCAAAGTTTGGCATTGGGAGATGACGATGATCAGGTAGAAAATTAGCAAGACTGAAATTAATGAATAAATGGGAGATTATAGAGCATTAATCAAATTTGTGAAATATGATTTTGCAATAAAAATGGCTTAGAAAGAGTGGAATTTTGTTGACTTTGTTTAGTCGGTGGACTATAAAGCATATACCCTACTTTATGTCATTAATCTTTAAAAGGACACTAAAGGAAAAAAGTAAGTAAAACAATTTTTGTTCTTAGTATTTGTATAAAACATTTCATCATATGTAAACTGCATGTTATATTGTAAATCAGTTTTGTACAGGGTGCAGTCAGAGGTATTTTAAATGGGGTTTTCAGTGCTGTTGTATATGTTAAAGATAATAAAGTAAACAAGTAATTTTCTAAGTTGTAAGAAATATAGGCTTTACACTATAACAAGCTAAGTAAAGCTGGACAGAAACATACTCAAGTTAGTATAATGGTTTGATATTGGGCTGCTGGAGTTTAATTTAAAGGTGTACTGATTATATTATATGTAGAATTAAAATAATAATTTCCCTTGTTTGGGACTTCCAAGATGGCTACACACTTATCATCAGCTTAATTTCAGCTCTCCACATGGAAATACATAAACTGACAGCCTGTGAAATTGTCATTTTTGGGTACAATTCAGTTACTGGCTAGTATGTACACTGCCTGGATGTCAGCAAAGAAAGAAATGTAGAGAACCTGAAAAAGAGAAAACACTGGCTGGGAAGAATCCTAGAGTAGTTCAGCAAAAAAACAGTTCAGGCTTCAGCTTTGGTATAAGAGATGGTTTCCAGTGATTTAGAGAAAAACTAAACTCAGAGGTGATTAAAATAAATGAAACATTGAAGGAATATATGAACTCAAATATCAAAAGGTTGGACAAAAATAGAATAAACTTTAAGTAGCTATTCAGATGAACTGATAAAACTGCAAAAAAAAAAAAAAAGACTGAAATGAAGAAAAGTCTGGCTGAGTATGAGACTACTCAAGAAGGGTGGTTTCAAAAAGTGATAGAGTTAGAAAAAGCATGCACAGAAAACCTGAGATTTTTGCTAAACCAGGAAAATTAGAAGGAACAGACTGTATTTAATTTTAAGAAAGCAGAAATTAGCAACTGGACTCATATTCAATATCAGGATTTAATTGAAAGGGAACAGCAAGTGTTTTCTCCAAACCTGGCCATGAGAAAGCAAATAAGACCTATATTAGTAAAGAATCAATCATGCCAACAGAAAAAGTTGATCCTCACCAGTGGTGGCAGAAGGGGAAAGTATTAAAAATTGGAGATGGCAGTTTGATTTGGAAAATGATTATCAACTGTACACCAAGTAGAAGAGAAGCAAATTTATATCAGCAGTCAGGGAATGCCAAGAGGCAGGTGTGAAATTCAAGCTGTTGTATCCAGCGGTCTTCAGAATATTTTTTTCAGGAGGATCAAAGACATTTTTGGATGTAGAACAGGCTAAGGAGGAAGTAAAAAAGTGTGTCAGACGAAAACTGAGCCAGCAAACAGAAGTGGATTCTGCTTCTTATTCTCCTAACAATATACCTCATAGAGAAAGACTTTGCCAGTGATAACTTTTCCAGTGTTCCAAGGAAAAATGCTTGAGAGATAGAAAAAAGGACAGAAATTGAGTAGACAAATTAGTACACTGGACTTGAATGAGAGTCTGGTGATGGGAGATGAAGATAAACAGGATAAGGACCAGAAACACTGAAATGACTGAATAAATGGAAGACTAGGAAGATCAGTCACATTCCTGGGATATGGCTTTGGAAGAAAAAGTAGCTTTGAAAACTGGACTTTTGCTGACTTTGTTAAACTTATGGGTGGACTGTAAAACATATCCCACTCTGTGCAATTAATATTTAGAAGGACACTAAAAGGGGAAAAATAACTGTAAGCCAAATAATTTTGTTCTTATTCATATTTGTATAAACTATTTCATGATATAAACGGCATGTTATGTAGTAAAGCAGTTTTGTGCAGTGTGTATTAGGGGTATATGGGGAAGATCTTCAGTGACTGTGGTACATGTTAAAGTAAACAAGTACTTATGTTAGTTGCAAGAAATTTAGACTTTACACTACAACAGGAGAAGAAAGGCTGGTGAGAAGCAAGATTAAGTTAATATCCTGTGATTCTGGGCTACTTGGGTGGGAAGGGGTGGGATATAAAAGTGTACCGATTATATTATATTATATGCAAAACTAAGATACTTTCTCTTATTTTTACAAGAGTGGATGTCTATATTAATGTCTTTGGCTTATGCTATAAACAAGCTTGTTTATTTTTCATTTTGTGAGCAAATAGGATAGGCTTGGAAAAATAAGATAAAATGATGAAAGCCATGAAAATGCTAAGTTCCTTGCATCTACAAAGACACTATCTGTTTTTTTTTTACATTAGCAAATGTTCTTGGTTGGAGTCATGAAGTCTGCAGCTGAAGGCAATTCTGAGTAGAATTTACAAAGATTCCTTCATGCATCTGCAGAGATGGTAGTTGTTTTTTTCTCATTGCTGAATACTTTTACATGGAGTTGAGCTGTCTGAAGGCACAGGCAATTAACCTTGAGAGTTCTGAGCATGTTTTGTTGGGTGAAATACAACATTTAAAAGTACAATGAAAAGCAGTTCACAGAAAAATAAAATCTGAAATTATGGGATGTAAGAAATAGCCTGCTTAGCAGCCTGAAAATTTTAATGCATGTAATATAACAACATAAAATTTTGTTTTATTTGATAGCTAGTGCACTTTTTCTTAAAGCTGAAAGTTAATGTTTTCTGAAAGCATTCAAGCTCTTTTTCACATCTGAGAGGGGAATAGAGATAAGATAAGTTCAGACACCATTCAATTTAAGTGGGAACACAGGCTGCAACATGCGCGTTAGCCTGGGAAACCTTAATTTTAGATTAGGTAATGCGTGCGGGTGCAGCTGTCAATTTGGGGGAAATGTTCCTGTCTCGATGGTTAAACTTCATTTTCCGAAGATGTACAGACCTTTGTGTGTTTGTTCTAAGTTAGTGGTGTTGGTGGCATTCTGAATATATGTATATATTTTGAGTGTTTTCATTAAAATAAAAAGTATGGAAAAATGTGACATGTTAAAATGGAGATGAGAAGAAACAACTGTATAAAAGCTCAGCCTTCCAAACATTAGTGTGTGCATATAAGACAAAAGCTGGAAATACAGATTCAAAAAACTGTCATGTATAATAGGTGGGAACAATAGCTTTTTATCATAATGGCTATGCTATCAGTATCATCTTAGAACATAAATGGCTTTACAGGTATAGATAAAAAGGAAAGAGTATTGAATTATATTAAGAAATGCAAAGTGCAAGGGACAGATTAAAAAAAAATTGCTTTCAGTGCAAGACTGCCCTGATTCCAAAAGACTTGTGCTCAGTGAAGGTGGCTTACTTCGATGTAAGGCCTATCTATGAACAGGCTTACACCAGGGGCCAGATTCCAAAAGACATGCTTACAGCCTGCTCTCAATGTAAGTGGCCACTTCTACTGAGAGCAAGTCTTTTGGAATGGGGCCCCAAATATCAATGCTGTAGGAGGAGATTCATTCAGAAAATCTGAGTATGTGAATTTGACAAAGAAAGGATTTCAGGATGGATATTCAACAGAATATCAAGGACAAAAGAAAAGGGGAGTAATAATACTGCTGGAGGGGCTCCAATACTGATAGCAGAGTAAAAAAAAAAATAAATAAATATATATATATATATATATATATATATATACACACACACACACACACACACACACACATATATATATATATATATATATATATATATAAAATGGCAGATTTGTGGTAGTAAGGAGCTATTGGCAAGGGAGGAGGATTATGCTCTCATGCATTTATATTCCACCAAAAACTGCTATTATGGAGCTTAAGAAAATATTTACAGAAATAGCCAGCTTTCAGCAGGGAATATTACTTATAGGTGGGGGCTGGAGCTTGATTTGCAATAGCGAGAATGTATTTTGGGGACCTAGAAGAGAAAATATAACAAAAGCGGATTTGTTTCTTAAAAAATTTATGAAAATATTTACTATGGAAGACATGAATTGAGTAGTAGGAATTCAGACAGAATTTATATACCATTACCCAAGGTATAATAACTGGGCTAGACTGAAGAGAAATTATATTTCACAGGAACATGTACATTTAATTGAAAGTTTTGAATACTTTAAAGGATTCTTGGGATTTACTTAGACAAATCAAACCAGAATTGTACGATGAAGGAGCTATATTATCCACAACTGACTGCATCAGGTACTGTCCTGGCTTCCTGCCCGGCTGCATCTCCCTGCCACTAGATCCTAGATAGCCCCCCAAGCTAACTGCTCACCGCGTGGCACCTAGACTACCTACGCTGATCTTATGGACTCCCTCCAAGTGCGAATGCACCTACCAACTACTATAAATTAACTGATAATAGATGTAAAACACCCAAAGAGTTTTAGGATCCTAGATAGCCCCCAAGCTAACTGCTCACCGCGTGGCACCTAGACTACCTCACGCTGATCTTATGGACTCTCCAAGTGCGAATGCACCTACCAACTACTATAAATTAACTGATAATAGATGTAAAACACCCAAAGAGTTTTAGGATCCTAGATAGCCCCCCAAGCTAACTGCTCACCGCGTGGCACCTAGACTACCTACGCTGATCTTATGGACTCCCTCCAAGTGCGAATGCACCTACCAACTACTATAAATTAACTGATAATAGATGTTAAACACCCAAAGAGTTTTAGGGTAAATAACAATTCTTGAGCCACACTTCCTAGTCAGGACGTGCTCCGTTGGCGGGAATCAGACAGTACCTCACATAAAATCAGCCTCTGTAAGTTTATTCCCAAACAGTAAATCCAGGGAAAAAGGCAAGCATTTACTTTTAAAAATTGACTACTGCACCTAAAACCAGATACCTTTAGGACCCTGCTGAGTTCTTGTGGTGTAATCCCCGCTCCGCTCCCCACCCTGCCCCCTTATCCCACCCGCCCCCACTACCTCTACTTTTATTAGGTCATCTAGCCCATCCCATATTCCATTCCACCAACCACAACTGTCTCCCACTTTGTCACTTTCCCCTCCCACATTTCTGACTCTCTATACTATTAAACATATTTCTTCTTGTCCTATCACTATATCATGGCCAAAAATACATACTCTAGCATCCCCTTTATAGTACCACTCCTTCTTATTCCTTATCTTTTAACTAAATACGAAACTCACACACTGTCAGGTATTCCCCTCCCCAAAAGACAAACCTCCTCTCATTCAAACTATCCCTCCAATCTTATCTCTCCCTCACTTTACTCTACCAATACCCTAGGCTCAAAGATAGTCCATCCCACCCTCTACCACCCCAAGAAAACCACAACTAAAACCAATCTAAAATTACTATTTAAGCTCCAAAGACTACTTGACCACCTGAAAGTTTGTATCACTAAAGATGGCGATATCCACCCCAACCCAGGCCCTAGCACCACCCGAAGCTCTATACCCTCTAACTACTGAAAGTTCTGCTGGCCCTCTCCTTATATTTCACCTCAATATAAGAAGCATTAATAACAAAGTTCACAACTTACATGCGTTGCTAGCTACCCACTCCCTGACATTATGTGCCTATCGGAAACATGGCTTAAACCAAGCACCAAGGATGAAGAAATTATCCCACCCGGGTATAATATTCTTAGGGCTGACCGGTTAACTAAAAGGGTGGGGAACAGCTGTTATATTTAAAAATTCACTGAACGTCATAAGGAATCCACTCCAACCCCTAAGGTCTCCAACCTAGAACTGATTGCCCTAAAACTATGCTTAAACAGTCAAAAAAGCATTAACCTTGTAGTAATCTATATACCACCAGGAAAGAACTTAGAAAACCTAGAGCAAACCCTCAGCTGGTTAGCCACTAATTTCCCTCAAGAAACCATAATACTAGGAGACTTCAACATTGACTGGTCCCTCTACTCCAAACACATAAATCCCCACCCTATCAACCTACATGGGTTCTCCCAAAATATTCTATCTCCCACTAGAATAGGAAACACTCAACAAAAAGAGAGTATTATTGACTGGATTCTTACCAACAAGGGTAAAAACAACTATACCACGGGACCCTTCCCAACGACCTTAGTGACCACCTTATTACTTATATCAGAAAACTCAAATGCCCACCTACTAACCTCCCCAACCAGACTAATTAGAAACAACAAGAAATTTGTCCCTAACCAATTTCTTGCAGAACTCAAATCTTGTAATTGGTCCATCCTAAAAACTTTATCGCTAGAAGAGAGCGTCTCTTATTTTAACGACACTTTCCTTAAGATACTTGACTCCCACGCCCCAAAGCGACTTATCAGAACCAAGGTACGAATTGCACCTTGGTTAACAGGAGACACCAAAACTAAAATTAAACTTCGGGACCAAGCCTGGAACAAATGGAGAGCTACCAAATCTCCCCTAGATCGCATTAAGTTTCAACAGCTTAGAAACTCAACTAAAACTGCCATTACTACAGATAAAAAACAATATTTCTGTCACCTCCAGGATAAACATCAGCATAACCCAAAGAAATTTTGGGCTGGATTCAATAATCTCCTCCATCCTGGCAAATCCACCACTCCCACCCTGAGAAACTCATTGGGAAACATCCAGAAGTAATAGCCAACACCTTTAACTCTTTTTTTTACCGAGACTATTCAATCACTAGCCAGTCAACTTTCCTGTACCCCCCCACCAGCAACCCTAACTAATGACCAAGACCACCCCTCCTTTAACTTACAGCCAATATCCACCTCCTATATCGTACCTTCTGAAAAAGCTCAAACCAACCACCCTGGCGGCGGACCAACTCCCAGCAGACTACTTACAAATCGCATCTGATGCCATAGCATACCCCATATCAATCTTGATTAACAGAACCATAGCTGAAGCTACCATTCCCTCTATTTGGAAAATTTCCTATATCATCCCTCTTCACAAAGGCGGGACCTCTACAGACACATCTAACTACAGACCCATTGCTATACTGTCTCCACTAGCCAAAATTATGGAACGGTGTGTTCATAAACAGCTCATAAACTACCTCACCCTAAATAGTCTATTGTCCCACACCCAGCATGGTTTTCGCCCCCATCATAGCACAACCACTGCCCTTCTCTCTTTCATGGACTCACTCAACAGCAACCGTAACAACAAATTAATATCCTCCGCTCTCTTTCTTGACTTGTCAAAAGCCTTCGATATGGTCAATCACCAACTCCTGCTCCACACCTTGAAAACACTACGTCTTAGTAACCTCGCTATCAGCTGGTTCAATGCTTACCTCACTGGTAGAAAACAAGCCGTCCAATGGCAAAACAAGCTATCCGATTTACTCCCAAATAACATCGGTGTTCCCCAAGGCTCTATACTTGGTCCCCTTCTCTTCTCTGTCTTTATAAATGATCTTCACTCAGTCATCCCTAGAACCTCTTGTATTCAATATGCAGACGACTCCACCCTGATCTGCTCAGACATCTCCCTCACCAAACTCCAAGTTTCAACCCAGCAGTGCTTTACTGTAGTTGAAAAATGGTTCTCAGATTTAAAACTTTTACTAAATCCTACTAAAACCAAGTTACTGATATTTTTTCCCTCTGCATCTATCGGCCAAGGTAAAGAACCTCCAAACGCCAACAACCCTACTTTCCACGTGATCTCTACCAATGGAACCATCATAGAGCCTGTCTCCCACACCAAACTACTTGGTGTGACCATCGACCACAAGCTCAAATTTGACATACACATCAGCTTAACCATTAACTCTGTCAATAAGAAACTAGGCTCCATGTACAGAATAAAGAACTTCCTAACCCCACACACCAAACTAACTATAGCTCGCACCCATCTCCTTTCAACCCTCCTTTATGCCTCCCCAATATTTTCATTCCTCAACAAGACTGAGCTAAATAAACTTTCTACAGCTTATAACCATATAGCCAGATTCATAACAGGGATGCCTTATCGAACCCACCACTGCCTAAATCTAAAGGCACTTGAATGGTTAGAACTGCCCAATATTCTCAAAATCAACCAACTCACTGAGGCATTTAAGATAATTAACCAACCAGACAACACCCCCACACTTAATAAAATACTTACCCCCTACTCCAACCTAACCTGCCTCAGATCTTCTAAAACCGTCCGGGTACAAACCGTCAAATCTAATAACTCTGGAGGTGATGCTCTCTACACCAACTCCATTGGTAGGCTTTGGAACTCCCTCCCAACCAGCCTAAGAATTATTACCTCACTCAACCAATTCAAAAAACACCTCAAAGAATTCCTCAAGTCACACTGGCTGTGCCCCTGTACCAAACCTGACTAACAAAAAGTTCAGGCCTGTACCACCCCAGAATTCCACCACTTCCCTCTAGGATGACAATTGCAATTGAAGCATGTGAGATTATTTACTTAAGTTCTGTGCCTGTTTTATATAGTGTGTAAAGCCAATTGTTGTATTTTTATTCTCTATTTCAACTACATGTATAGCCAATTGTTTTATTTTTATCTCTATTTCAAATATATGTAAAGCCTATAGTAATTTTTACTGTCTTAGCATCTATTATGTTATCTGTACCTTCTTCTTGGAGCTTTTCTCCCCGGGCCTCTACTGAAAATGGACATGTATCCAGCTAGACTAGCCCGGTAAACAAATGTAAAATAAAATAAATAAATAAATTTGGATGCAGTAAACAAGGAACTTATAAATGTGGGCACTGTTCACAGTGCCCTTTTATACAACAAGGGGAGAGTTTATATTTGGCAGCTAGAAACAATAAGCTTATGTGCAAAGGTTATGCTACATGTGACACCAGTGGAGTAGTTTATTTAGTTGTTTGTAAAAGATGCACAAGTTTCTATGTAGGAATAACTGAAAGAAAATTGCGTAAAAGAATATATGAACACCTATATGAAAAGAGAAATCATAATAATAGCAATGCCCTATATAGGCATAGCATTGGTTGTTCTCAGGCATCCTTTTCTTTCTTTATTTTGGAAATAGTGACAAAAGATGTGAGAGGGGGACCTTGGGAATTATACATTGAATACAGGGAACTTTTTTGGCAGGTGGTACTGGAGGCAAATAAATTCCTGGGGATGAATGATACCATTTCCATTGCTCCAGTATTGAAATTGAGAGCAGCAAAACTTTAATTCCAGTTATTTTTCCTTAAAAAAACATCTGTACCAAGTATATACATATTGGTTAATAAATTTGCACCTTATACTTTTTATGCATCAATTCTATATATTTTTATGTATGGTTTTATATAAAGTTTATAGATTTATTGACATATTTATATTATATTGTATAATATAGTTGTATAAAAATGTTTTTATCTATGTTTAATGTTAGTAAAGCAGGTCATTGTTTTTATGTTAATGTGTCTTTAAATAATTGATCACTTTAGGTATTTTGAATTTTATATGCATTGTGATAGGATGAATTTAATTGACTTTGCTATTTAAGATTTAACTTTTTTATGGCTTTTATCTGATTAAGTCATTTCATTATGGAAACGTAATGTATTTGGAGCGTTTATGTGTATGAAGCTTCTGTGTCTGAATAAAACGTATCAATGATATTTTGGGTCCGTGTTCCTTCCAGGTGCCTGTTTTTGTAATTGAAAGCTTTGACAGCTATCCAATAACTATTTCAGATCATGCAGTGAGAAACACTAAGATAAAAATGCAGAGTAATGAAGTAAAAATGAGACACTGGAGCTTTTCTTCTTCCCATTAAAAACAGAGGAATTTAAGGAATAGGTAGTGGAAATTATTTGAGAGTTATCAGAGAATTTAGTAATTTCTTCAGAAGTAACAGATAGTGATTGGGATACAATGAAAATGGAGTTTAAAAATGGGATTGAAATAAAAGAAAAAGTGATAAGGTTAAGAAGTAATAAGAATTATTTAGAAGGACTTACAAAGGTTAAAGTATTTCAGAATAAAAGGAATATTACTGAACAAGAAGTTGCACAACTGCAAAGTGCTAGAGAGAAAATAAGAGAGTCTTTGGATAATATGCATGAGTTTAGAAAGATTGCTGCTAAGCAACTATTTTTGATAACTACTCCAGTGTACAAGAACATTTAGCTCAGCAACTTAGGCAACAGAAATTAGAAAGGGTTGTCATTAAACTTATGCAGTTGTTAACATGGAAAATAACTGACATCCTGAAAAGGTATTAGAGATTTGTTTTTTGGAAATTTTATGAAAATTTGTGTAAGGCAGAGAAATGTGGAAATGAAGAAAGCCCACAAATGGAAATACTTATGGAAGACTTCATTATGCCATGGTTAGAGGTCGATGAGGCTCAACAACTATTAATTAAGACAGTAGGAGTTTAAATAAAAACAGTGATGTATAATCAATCTCCCAGAAAGTATCTAGGGACAAATGCCATTCCTGTAGAAGTTTGGAAGGAAAAAAAGTGCTAAACATCTGTTAAGATTTTATGTAACGGTATTTTAAAAGGAGGGGAACCATCACAGCTTGGAAGCAAGCTGTGTAGTCTGTATTATTCAAAGATGGGAAAGACCCATCAGATCCGGCTTCATATAGACCCATTTCCATTTTAAACCATGATTATAAAGTGTCTATGGCTATACACACTAAAAGAATGAGAATGGTGTTGCCAAATTGATAGATATAGATCAATGGGGTTTTGTGGAGAGGAGGCGAAGATTAACAGAATAATGATAATGCAGAGGGAAGCAGAATGTCAGAAAATATCATTGGTGGTAGTGGGTCTTGATGCATTGAAAGCATTTGACAGAGTAAGCTGGAATTTTATGAGCAGTACAATGGAAACATTTGCATTCCTTGATACAGTAATAAGGCTAATTAGGAGGATGCATGAAGTATCGAAGGCAACAATTAAAGTGGGAGGGTTCCTATCTGATAAGATGTGTTCGAACAGAAGAACCAGAAAAAGCTATTTACTTTATATTTAGAGCCATTGGCAAAGAAAATAAGGGATTCAGAAATTCAAGAATGTAATTGGTTTGGTAATCGAGAAAAGACATTATTTGCAGATGGTACGAGTGGCATTTGAAAGACATGCGTAGAATGGGCATGCCTTCGTTGAAGGTTGGGCATCAAGCTGGCACCTCGGCACCCATAAAAAAATCTACTGCCAATCATTAGCAGAACAGAGTTCCACTGTGGCGACCCCTAACCTGGAAAAGCTGAAATAAGAACAACATTATGTTGCACATGATAAACCCAGAAAAGGACATCTCAGTGTTGTGGAACATTTTGAGACAGGACAGTTTCAGGTCTCTTTGGGATATGAGAGAGAGGGATTGGCATACTAATTAAGATATTTGTCTCACAAACACAAAATACAGGGTTTGATTCCCACATCTGGTAAACTGGCTAGGCTTAAATTGACCTGCAAGGGCAGCTAGCCTAGTACTTACCTATGAACTATGAAACTTAATGAAGATAAAATAAAGTCTATAGCCATAAATTATGTACCCACTCACAAATTGGTTCAGCAGTACCCACGTATAGTGTGAACTATTTCCGAGTATGGATTAAAGAGACTTCTGTTATAGCAGCTAAAGATATGTGGGAAGAGACTAAGCAGAAGATGATACAAAAACTGAGAAAACAGAAGCTCTTGTTTATGGATATGGATAGTAATATACAAGCAGTGAAAATGTTTTTAGTCAATTTAGGCATATTTTTTTTCAACCAGAGTTGAAGCTGTGGGCAATAATTAATAAAGAGTTAAAGGAATTTATTTGCAAGGGGAAGAGGAAAAGAGTTAAGTGAGACAAACATATCCTCCCAATAGAATGGGGTGGCTTAGAATTACCTGATTTGAAGGTATATTTTAGAGCTACTCAGTTAAGGCTCATATACATGACAGAAACAAATGGTTATAATTCAAAGTGGAAAGGGATGACAATGAAGTGTGGGAAGGGGATTTCAAGAAATAAAAAGTGAACAGGATTTTGGTTCCAGATCCTTGGGGAGAATAAAAATCATACAGAATATTATATTCATAAAGTAGCAGAAAGTATTCTGAGAACTAAGCCAACACAGAAATGTAGAAAGGAAAATTTGCCAATAAAGATAACTGCAAGTATGAGTACAGAAAAATAGGCAAGAAAGTGTTGGAATTTACTGGAAAAAAAAACTGGAAAAGGAACCAAGGTATTAGGAACAAGCAGCTAGAAAGGTAAAAGAGAAGCATGAAGTCAAGAAGTTTGGACTACAGGTTACAAAATACCTTCCCTATATATATATATATATATATATATATGTGTGTGTGTGTGTGTGTGTGTGTGTGTGTGTCTGTGTATGTATGTGTGTATATATATATATATATATATATATATATATATATATATATATATATATATATATATATATATATATATATATATATATATATAAAAAACAGATGTGCAAGGGAGAAAAATATGTAACTGGAAACATGTTTTTGGGACTGTACTAAGTTGGAAGATTTTACATATTTCCCTACAGAATACTCTGTCAGAAATATTAGAAATATTGGAGGATCAAATGTCTGTAACTAAGGAAATTATTCTTTTGAGTTGGGTCACAAAATTTGAATTTCCTAGATATAGTAAGGCCTTATTAAATTTAATTCTATTGGCTTCCAAAAAAAAACCAATTACTAGAAAATAGAAATCAAAATCTAAACGAACTGTATTTGAAGTATAGAATACTGTAAAAGACATTAAAGAAGTAGAAATTGGATCTTTGGAAAAGGGAAGGAGAAAATTACATAGAAATGTAGGAGCAATACATGCAAAATAATGTTCAGGAGAGGAGTGATGTTTAAAGGAAGGTTGTAATTATGCAGTTTATGTACTGTTGGACTAAATGAGAATTGTTGTAGAGAAAAAAATATATATAATGTGCATTGTGTATATATATATATATATATATATATATATATATATATATATATATATATGAAAATGTTAATATGGTTTGATTTCTTTTTCAGTAATGTATGTGTACCTATGTCTTAATGATTGTTTAATAAGGGTGTTTATAAAAAGCAACGTCATACATTCCCAAAATATATGTCCCCAAGAACCTCTGTCAGAAGCATCACGTCTCCAACATATACCTCTTGTCTGTGAGAACATTTTTTCAAGTCTTGTAGGTGTATAGAATTATTTGTGCAAACATTTCTTTGCAGGATTAAATATTCTTGCTTTATTTGCATATCTAGGGATAAGACATATGTCCCAACAATAAATATTTGTAATATCTCTATTTCATTGTTCATGCTATGCTTTTTTAATTCTGTACTGTATTATTTTCTCAAATATAATACTGTCTCATATGTTTTACTTATTACTCTTTTTGAGTCCGTCACTTCTGTTCTGCCTTAATTACAAAATCTACTATTTGTGGTGTAACAAATTTACTATCCCGCCTCTACATATCTCCACTCATCTCTAACATTGTCCTGTATATTCAAATGGATATGAGTTCAATAACCCATATGTTTGTCTAGCTTCTTCCTGCTTTTTATGTAATCTCTTTTTATCATCTGCTCCCCAAAAGTCTCTTATTTCTTTCTTTCCCAGATGCTTATTCCACTCTCTTTTTTGTCTCTTACATATTTTTATTATTTCATACTCTAGTTTAGTGGCATCTAACTTCCTTTAAAGTGAAGATAATGCTGAATACATTTACGTATATAAAGCTGTGCTCAGCACTCTTTATATTCCTTTTTCAAATCTGCCCAAATACCCAGTTATGATCCTGTAGTTGCCTTGTTGGGCATTGGGCATTACACTTGTCATGACCGTCCATAACATATATATCATATATTTCAATTCCTGGATCAAATACCTTAACCTAAGATGTGTGGCTTTATTGCCTCCAAATCCATTGGTCCCAAACATCCTGTTTCTTTGTCAGTAAAAGTGTTCCCATTGAATCTTTTATCCCATATTAACCCCTTAATTCCCTATTTCATATTCTTCCATATCTGATCTCAGCTGATGTATATAACCCTGACGTACATAAGGGGGGGGGGCAAGGACATCTTACTCACTTGTATCTTATTGTCAATCTCCATAAATCATTTCCATAGTCTTATGTTACTTATAAACTTTTGAGCAAATTTTACCCACATTTTGCCTTTTTCTCAAAATCCCATTTCCCAAGTATACTATCTTGTCATAACACTACTAAAAGGAGACGTTATGTACAATGCCATGTGTTGGGGAAATAATTCATTGTTATAACCTTTGTTTGTCCTTAATTTACTTTACATACTGCTACATTAGTAAAATATTTCAGTTTACTACATGTATTTTTTAAGTCATACCCTGGACTGGCAACATATAATGTCATGTTGTCCCCAGAAAGGGTTATTTTCTCATTAGCATATCTACAATTATATTTGATTGTCTTATGCCTCTGGTTAATGGCTCTAAATACAAAATAAACAGTAATGGTGAAATTGGACATCACTCTCAAGACTAAATACTTTAGCAAGCTTACTATACATTACCTTAGCTTGAGCTGCTCTGCAGATGTTAAATATTAATGTTGTCCATATTTTTGGAAACCTAAATGCCTCAAGAGAGCTCTTCATAAATTCTCAACACATTATCCAACACATTTTTGGCAGCCAAACCTATTAATATTAGTATATCATTGTCAGTGTCATAAACACTTTGTAATCTTGATTCAGAACTTTGTCCTCCTTTGACATAACCACCACTACTGCTTCTTCCTAAGTCATAGGTACATCTTCACAAAGAAAAATATTATTTAAAAGTACTAGCCAGAATTTTTAATCATAATAAATAACCTTTCTCCTCATTTGGTTTAACTATCACTACTGCTTCTTTCCAAGTCACAGGCAAATCTCCACCCAGAAAAAAAAATTATTAAAAGTACTAGCTAGATTTTTATTCCCTTTTCCTTCTTTTTCCATACTTCCATTGGTATTCTATCACTTCCAGTTTTACTTGCATTCAACCGATTTCCCAAGTATCTATCTTGTCATAACCCAACCAAAAGGGGAAGTTAGCAAGTCATGTGTTGGGGCATAATTATTTATTACAGCCTTTGTTTTTCCTTCATTTACTTTACACCCTGTTATATATTATTGTCCAGTGCATCCTTATGAGTACTAAGGGTTCTGCTAATACTGTCTAACATTTTCCAGCCATCTATAATTGGTCAAAGGCTATTACTTTTGGCAATATGTTTGCCATTCCTTTTGCCAAAATTGTCATAAACACTTTGTAATCATGATTCAGAATCTTCTACTCTTTTGCATAACTACCACTACTACTTCTTCCCACGTCATAGGCACACCTTCACCCAGGGAAAAAAATATTATTTAAAAGTACTAGTCAGCTTTTTTAATCATAATTTAAAATCTTTCCCTCTCTTTTTTTAAACAATAAACATCTTTATTAAATTATCACTTATGACATAGACAATCATACATTTATATAAATGAAAACAATCCACATTGACATAATTATAGTTGCAAATATTATACATCACAAACCATGTTGATGTAATTGTAGTTGGAAACATTATACATCACTTATAATCTATCCAGTCATGGCCAGTCAAACATTACATAACTCATTTAAATTCTGCCTTCTTTTAAACCTTGTTCCTCCTCTGCATGTATTGTTCCCACAATTCCCATTTTTCCTATATAATTTCCTCCTACCCTTTTCTAAATATCCCAGTTACATTTTATATATATTACTATATTCACTACTTCTAGTAAAGTTGGTTTAAACTTTGATTTCCATTTTTTAGTAATTGCTTTTTTGCCAGCCACAATAATTAGACTCATCAAGGCCTTACTACATCTAGGCAATTCTGTTTCTGTATCATAGCTCAAAAATTCCTTAGTTACACCAATGTGCTGACCCAGTATCTCTGACAGAGCAGTCTGAAGGGTATCTTTAAAGTTTGCCAGCTTATTACACTCCCAGAAAATATGTTCCCAGTTACCCTTTTTTCCCCATCACACCTCCAACATTTGCTGTCTGCTGAGGAGAAATTATTTGGAGTCTACTTGGAGTATAAAAAATACATATATAAACACTTCCAAGCAAAGATCCTAAATCTTTTAGACTTATTTGCATATTTGGAAGGCATACGTATACTCCCACCATTGTTTCTTTATGAATTGCTTATCAAATCTCTCTCTTCCCAATCCTTTCTAACCTCCTCTGATTGATTCTTTTAGTTATCATGCAATATTTTGTGTGCTCTACTAATTATTCCTTTTTTTAAGAGCAATTTCTATTCTAGATTCTACTAAAAGTTCTACCAGTGCTGGTCTTTCAGTTAGGATCCTCCTATTTCTTTCTCTTTGCCTATACTCTGATATCAGTCCTTAATACAATCTCTATCCTGCAATCCAAATAAATTCTTGGCTTCTTCCCATTCTATGACTTTTCTCTTTTTAATTATTTGCTCCCAATATCTTGTTTCTTTTACCAGTTTTCTCCAATAAATTCCAGCCCCCTCTTGCCTATTGTCTGTATCCCTAATTGCAGTCATCCCTATCGGCAGAATTTCATTTCTCTGTTCCCGTGTTGGCTTAATTCTTAGAATACTTTCTGCTACTTTATGAATATGATATTCTGCATCATTATTGTTATTCTTCTTAAGGATCTGCATCTAAAATCCCAGTCTGTCCTTGTTTCTTGAGCTTCCCCCTGTTTCATCATCATCCCTTTTCACTTTGAATTATAGGTGTCTGCTTGTGTTATGTAAAGGAGCCTTAACTGTGCAGATCTGAAATACCCCCTTCAAATCAGGTAATACCAAATCACCTTGCTCAGTTGGAAGAATCAGTTAATCCCACTTGACTCTTGCCATCTTCCCCTCCCAGATAAAATCCTTTAGCTCTTTATTAATTGCTATCCACAACTTCTCCTCTGGTTGATAAAAATATGTCTGACCTGTGTATAAAACTAAAGGGACTAAAAACATTTAACTACTTGTATCTTGCTATCCATATCCATATAATAAACCTTCAAATTTTTCAGTTTTTGTATTGTCTTTTGTTTAGTCTCTTCCTACATATCCTTAGCTGCCACACCAGAATTCTTTTTAATCCATAGTCCTAAGTACTTCATTTTATCATGTCCCTATAAATATATTGCTGAACCAATTTGTGCATGGGTACATAATTTATAGCTATTGCCTTTATTTTAGCTTCATTAATTTTGTATTCCGAAAAGGTTTGAAACTGCCTCAAAATGTTCCACTATACTAAAATTTTCTTGTTTTATCAGGTATAAAATAATATCTGGAAATAGAGTCATATTTTCTTGACTACCATACCAATTATATCCTTGAATTTCTGAGTTTCTTATGTTTTTTTGTCAATGGTTCGACGTATAGTGCAAATAACAGCAAGGAAAGAGGACACCCCTGCCTGGTTCCTCTGCCAAACAGAAATTATCAGAAAGGAACCTACCCACTTTAATTTTCACATCAAATCCCTCATATATCCTCCTGATTAACCTTATAATTTTAATATTTCCCCTTCTTTGGTATAACTACCACTAATGTCTCTTTCCAGGTCACGGGTAAATGTCCACCCAGAAAAAAAAAATTTATTAAAAGTACTAGCCAGATTTTATCCCTTTTACCTTCTTTTTCCACACTTCCATTGGAATTCCATCACTTCCAGAAGTTTTCTTTGCACTCTGTTTTTTCCACTACTTTAATTTCATTTTACATTATTTTGTGTTGACAACCCTCCTGTCATTTCTATTAATGGAGGGAGTTGTAATTTCCTCAAAGATGTTGCCATTTCTTGTGTGTATCAAACTCTTGTCTATATAGTGTACTGTAATAGTTTATCATTGCTTTTATATTTTCCCAGATTCACCTCTACTTTACCATTCTCATAGTTCTTAAATATCAGTTATCAGCATTTCATTGCTAATACATTGAGAAAGCAATTTGGTTGCTATAGGGTTACTGCCAAAAATGGCTATTTTAGAGACTTCCAAGGTGGCCGCATACTGATCAACAGCTTAACTTCAGCTCTCTCATTGTGAAAAAAGAAATGGAGAGACAACAGCCAGTGATATTGTCAGCTTGACTACAATTCAGTCACTGTCCAGTAATTACACTGCCTGCATTTCTGCAAAGGAGAAACTAAGAGACCCTGAAAGAAAATCAGCTAGAAAAGGTGAAGAGAATACACTGACTGGGAAGAATCCTGCAGCTGTTCAGCAAAAAAGCAATTTAATAAGTCAAATATGTTCATAGCCAATTAAAATAGATGAAACACTGAAGGATCATATCAACTCAAATAACAAAAGGCTAGAAAAAAATGGAAGGAGCTTTAAACAAATATTCAGATGAGCTGACAAAACTGCAAAAATCAGAGGTCAAAAATAAAGAAAAGACTGGCTGAGTATAAGACTGCCCAAGAAGAAATATTTCAAAAATGGTAGAATTAGAGGAAAGAACATGTAGATAAATTCAGAGATTTTCTGCTATACCAAAGAAACTAGAAGGAACAGACTGTATTACTTTTCTGAAGGCACAAATAAGCAGCTGGACTGGTATTCCACAGCAGGAGCTGTTAATTGAGAGGGCATGCCATGTGTATGCTTCAAATTTGATCATGAAAAATCAGCCAAGACCTTTGTTAGTAAAGATGGAAACTGTCAGCAGAAAAACTTGATCCTAACAAAACTGTGGCAAAAGGGCAAAGTATTGAAAGTTGGAGACAGTAGAGTGTTTGTGAAAAATGATTATTCACTGTACACCAGGCAGAAAAAAAAAACAAATTTCTTCCAGTAATCAGGGAATGTCGAGATGCAGGTGAAAGATTCAAGCTACTGTATCCAGATGTTTTCAGAATATTTTCATCTGAAGGATCAAAGACATTTTTTGATGCAGAACAGGCTAAGGAGGAAATGCAAAAGATTGTCCAACAAAAAATGAGCCATCAAACAGAAGGGGACTCTACCTCCAATTATTATGATAAAAAAGCACATGGAGAGACTTTGCCAGTGAATGCCTTTGCACTGTTCCAAAGGAAAATGTGTGAGAGCCAGAGAAAAGTACATGTGTTGACCAGACTAATTGGGACTACCATGGAACTTGATCAGAATCTAGAGATGGGAGATGGAGATGAAAAGGAAGAAGACCGTCACACAGACATTAGTGAATAAATATGAGACTGGAAAGCATCAATCACATTTGTGAAATACAGCTGTATAAGAATAAGTTGAAAGAGTGGCTTGTTGTTGACTGTTTAACTTGTGAGGAACTGAAAAGTATTTGCCTCATTCGATGTCATTAATGTTTGAAAGGATACTGAGGGGATGAGAAAAAGAAGGAAAAGGGTACTGTAAGTAAAACAATTTCTTTTCTTAACAGTATTTCTACGAAACTTTTTTCACAATATAAATTTTATATTTTATAGTAATGTATTTTGAGTAGTTATTGAATGTGATAAAGTTATTAAAGTAAACAGATGTATTTTTTTTCTTTTTTCCTCTTCTTTTTTTTGGTATTAAACATATAGGTATTATTCTGCAAAAAGAAACACTAGGCAAAAGCATGTTTAAGTTACTAGGCTGTGATCTTGGGTTGTTGAGGTGGGGGATGGGGTGTAAAAGTACATAGATCATAATATATGTAGAGCTGATATGTTTTCTCTTACTTTTGCATGGGCAAATGTCTGGATTAAGACCCTTGGCTTAAACCAATAACAAATGTTAAGTGGAAACAAGTAAATATGAGAACACTGAATATAATGGAAAGCTTTCCTTTAGCAATACATTTTTCAGCTTTTCTTTCAGGCTGCAACAAGGACTTTGCTTTTCTTTATTCTCTTACTTTTCTATGGAGATGAGCTGATAATAGGACACTAAAAATCAGAACATTGGTTTCTTTAAAGCTAAAAATTAATGCTTGCTGAAAGCATGCAAGTAGTTTTGACATCTGGGATAGGGAATAAAGTAAAAAAAAAAAAATCAGACACCAGTTAGTATAAGTAGAAGCACAGGCAATAACATGAATCTTAGCATGTATAACCTCAATTTCAGGTTAATTAGGGCCTGTGTTAATAGCTGTCTATTTGGCATACTTGTTCCTATTAGGAGGGTTAAACTTCCATTATTTGACAATGTACATAGTAATGTGCATTTGTATTAAGTTAAAAGGTTATGGGAGTGTTCTGGTGTGTGTGTGTGTGTGTGTGTGTGTGTGTGTGTGTGTGTGTGTGTGTGTGTGTGTGTTTTATGTTTTTTATTAAAACCAAAGTCTTGTAAACTGTGGCAGTTTTCAATGTTTGTGATGATAAAAAATATATATAAAGGATTAACCTGCCAAACATTAATGAGCGCATGTATCACAAAATGGAATACACAGTTAAAAAACTGATATATATATATATATATATATATATATATATATATATATATATATATATATATATATATTAGGTGGGAATAATGACCTCTTAGCATAATGACAATGTGTTCAGGTATAGACAAATAAAATAAAAACTCCAGCAAAGCTAGAACTTCCACTGAGTGACCTCCCAAACCTCTTGTATCAGAGGCACATGGGATAGATGCAAAGGATCCTTATGAACATCAGGTGTTTCAGCTAATTGGCAATTTTGAATGCCCATGACTTGTTTTGTCGTTTTAATGGACAATTTCAGGCCACTAAAGCAAAACCCCACTAGCTGTGGATATGCATATTTCAGCCTTGTTATGACCTCATCAGCACAGTACAAGCTGAGTGTTTGACTAAGCATTAGAAACACAGGGCTGTTATACCCAGCTGATGTCCATTATCAGTGGAAGTTCTAGCTTTGCTGCAGTTTTCATTTTGTTTTTACTGATTGTTTTTTCAGTGACCTTCTCACTCATTGTTTTAGTTTGTTGTTTGGGATATTTTTGCAGTGACCCTAATGATAATTTACATCATCTGGGTATAACAGCCCTGTGTTGCTGTGCTGATGAGGTCATAAGGCCGAAATATGCATTCCCACAGCTAGTGGGGTTTGGCTTTATTGGCCTGAAACTGTCCATTAAAATGATGAAACAAGTCATGGGCATTCAGAATTGCCAATTAGCTGAAACACCTGATGTTCATAAGGATCATTTGCATATATCCCATGTGCCTCTGATACAAGAGGTTTGGGAGGTCACTCAGTGGAAGTTCTAGCTTTGCTGGAGTTTTCATTTTGTTTTTACAGGTATAGACAAATAGAAAAGAGCACTTAATCCAATTCTGTAAGAAATATGGAGTGTAAATAGCATTGCTCCAGGAGACACACTTGGAAAGGATTTCAGGGTGGATATTCTGCAGAATATCAGGGACACAGGAAAAGAGGAGTACTCATATTAATTGCTACAGGAGCTCCATTAATGATAGAAGAGGGGGAAAGATAATAATGGCAGCTTTGTAATAGTGGTAAGGGGCTACTGGCAAGGGGGATTATGCTAGCATGTTCTTATATTCTACCTAAAATTGCTATTTTGGGACTTACAAATGTTTGGGAGAAATAATTAGCTTTCATGAGGGAATATTACTTATACTTTCATAGGTGTGTACCAGGCTAAGGGCCCTGGAGCCTTTACAAGCCTAGGCCATAGAAGTGCCCTGGCATCTTGCTGCCTGACATTAGTTCCCAGTACGTCTCTCAAGTAGAGCCACTGGAGTGATCCCCAGGGTGAACTTTCTTTTTCCCATCCACTCGTCAAGATTTCTCTTGAAGAGGGCCAGTGAGGTGCTCTGTTTGACATGTATGGGAAGTCTATTCCAGACCATGGGCAGTCTCTGGGTTATGAACCTGTCCCTCCAGCATGTTCTGTTGAATGTGGTAATAAGGTTGAGGTCTCTAGAGTGTGTGGTGTGGAGGGATTTGGATTTCTTTAGATGTAGCATTTCTAACAGAGCTGGGTCAGACATGGCTTTGTAAGTTAAACAGAGATCGCCTCTTAGTAGACGATATGAGACAGAGAATATCTGGAGTTTTTTGAGTCTGTCTTTGTAGGACATGTGTTTAAGGCCTAGGATCCTCTTTTGAGGTACTTTTGTGGCCTTTCCAGCTGTTGCATGTGTCTAGTGAGGTACATGCCAAATGGGGCATTATACTTGATGATTGGCCTAATGAGGGAAGAGTAGAGAGAGATGATGACCTCTTTCTTTCTGGATGAAAACCCTTGGTAATGAGATGTGCCACATAGAAGGACTTTCTTAACACAGTGGAAATGTGGTGGTCAAAGGAGAGGTTGCTGTCAACCTGTGTCCCCAGATCTCATACCACCTTCAGTGTTCAGAGGGCTCCCATCAATGTGGTAATTAGTGGGAACTGAGTATTTCCCAAAGGGGATGACGATGCATTTTTTGGCATTAAGCTTAAGGCCATGGTTTTGACAGCAGTCATTGGTCTCAGTGAGGCCTTTCTGAAGGATGCCTACATCACTTGGGGAGTTAATAATGGCCCCCAGCCTGCAGTCATCTGTAAACTTGGTCAGCCAGAGTCCCTCTGTGTTGGCCTGGACTTCTGAGAAGTAGATGCCAAACAGGAGAGTACCTAGGACCGATCACTGTGGGACTGCACTCATGACTGGTTGGCAGTTTGACTTGGAGTCCGCTACTTTCACACTGTGGGTTCTATCTGTGAGCCAATTTGCAACCAGCCTAGTGATATAGGGGTTGATGCCTAGTTTGGTGAGTTTATCAATAATTTCTGAGTGGGGAATGACATCAAAGGCCTTGGCCAGATTGAGGTAGGCTGTATGAACTGCCTTGCCCTCATCCACAGCTCTGGTGACTGACTCAAAGAAGTCAACCAGGTTGAGCAGGCATGATCTACCTTTCACAAAAACAAATTGAATGGGATCTAGATTTTGGAGATTCCCTATATCCTTGTTAATTAAGTCTATGATGATGTGCTCCATAGCCTTACATATCAGACTCATCAGACTAATGGGGCAATAATTCCCAGGGTCTGTAGTCACTCCCCCTTTATGGAGAGGGATGACTGTAGCAGTGTGCCATTCGGTAGGGACAAAGCTTGAGGTGAGTCTGTTATTGAACAGGGCACACAGATGTGGTGCCAGTTCACTTTGTAGTTCATGTAGAACAAATCCAGGGATATTGTCAGGTCCCATGGAAGCTTTAACCTGTGCTGCAGTAATGCTGAGTGCCAGGCATTCTTCCGGTATTGTGATTGGTCCTTTAGGGGGAGAGAGGGGTAAAGTCGGCAGTGAATCTGTCAGCCAGTATGTTGGCAATATCTGTTGGCTCAGTATAGGAGGTACCATTGTGCAGTAACTCAGAGCAAACCTGGGTATTGCCATGGAGATTCTTGATATAACTATAGAAGGCTTTGCGGTATTTTTAAGTGTCTTCCATAATTCTGCCTTCATAGCTGGCTTTAGAGGTTTTGATGAGGGATGTCAACTTTTTGTTGAGGCTAATAAGGGAGTTTTTCCAGTCTTGGGACTTCACCTTTTTCTGCAACAGTTTCTTCCTTCTGTTGTAGAGTTTATTAATGGCAGGGGACCACCAGATTGGTTTCCTTTTTTTGGAGGAGAGCATCTTGGTTCTGTTGGGAATGGCTAGTTCCATGCATTTATGTACATGTTCGTACAGTGCATTGGTGTATGATTCAGCAGTCATGTATCTATTTTCCATTGACATGGGTGCCGTGAAGTTAGCCACCTCTGCTTTTAGGAGTCCAAAGTCAGCTTTAGAGAAGTTTTTCATGGTGGTTACCTTTGCGGGGGATGTGGATGAGATGTAGACTTCCTTGGTGATTAATTTGTGGTCGGATCTAACCAGGGAGGAATTGGCTAGTGGTGTAGAGCAATGGTTGCCCATGTTAGTAATAACCAAGTCAAGGATGTTGCTTCCTCTTGTGGTGGTAAGAATGAGCTGGTCCAGGACATTGGAAATGATGAATTCCAGGAAGTGTTGGGCAAGTGTATTGGTGCATGAGTACTTTTCCAGTTGATGGAAGGGTAGTTGAAGTCACTTAGTATGAGAGTATTGGGTTGGCCCCTAATAGTTTCCAGGGTGCTTAGGAACATGGAGTGAGAGTCTTGGGACATGGTTGGGGACCTATAGCAGGCTATGACCTGAATCGCCATCTTACCCAATGTTAGTTGTACCTGAAGTATCTCAGATGCATTACGCTGGGCTACTAGTCTGGAGGTCTGCATATCCTTTATGAATATAGAGACACCACCGTCTTTGGAGCTTTGGTCCATGTTCTGGGGCTGAAAGGTGTGGAATGAGTTATAGCCTGGTAGTGCAGGGGTGCTTTCTGCTACTTTAAACCAGGTGTCTGTTACAGCACAAATGTCGATATTCTCCATTTTGAGGAGTGCTTCGAGCAAGTGCATCTTGAGATTTAGACTTCTAGCATTGAGCAGCATGACCCTTAGATTGCATTTATTTATAGCTATTACGATGGTAGTTTGGTCTTTGGAACATTGCCTAAAAAGGCACTATATGGGTGGCAAGAGCCTTAGCCAGTATCCTGAATCCCAGGGGTGACAGATACAGGCCATCTCTAGCAAAGCATCGAGGTCTGTCAATCATATCAGCCCAAGCAGACAGATACGGAATTCCCTTAGAATAACACCAGCAACTTAGCCAATTGCTGAAGTCAATCATTTTCTGCTTATACTGCGGTATCATTCTGGGTGATGGTAGGATGCTGCACAGGGCTAGGGTCATACCTGCCTGGGCCACATATTCTGTGAGCTCCTTCATGTCTCTTTTCATGTAGCCCAGGGAGGTGCATCTCAGGTCATTCACACCCACATGGACAGTGACAGAGTCATACTTGTACTTGTTGTGGAGTGACCTGAGTGCATGTGTTATGTGTCAGATTCTGGCACCTGATAGACAGCTGACTGTTACCATTTCCTTATTCAGCCTAGTGAGTGGGACATCAGTGTGCCTCACTATCGAGTCACCTATGATTAGTGTATTGGGCAAGCTGTTTTGCCTTAGGGGCTTAGGTTGAGGGGCACACTGTGTAGGTGAGCTATGTGTCTTGTGGTTTGTGCTGTGTTGTGGTGGCTGAGTGCATTTCTGCCTTGGAGGTCTCTGCTGTTTGGGTAGATTTCTATTTAGAGCCTTCGTGAAGGTGGGTGTGTTGTTTGTCTTTTTATGTGAGAGCTGTGATGGTGGGTGTTCTGGAGGGCTATGTGTTGTATGTGGTGTGGTGCAAGTGTTGACCTTCTCCTCTTGACCAGCTGTTCTGTTCTTGGCTTGAGAGTGCATGGCTTCCAGTTTGGATATATAAGTGCATCTCTCACAAGTCTGAGTGTTGGGAGGAAGAGGAGAGGGTTGTCTGTGTACATAAGGCAGTTGCTACACTGCCTCAGAATGATCAAGTTCACCAGGTTAATAGGAGAAAGCACAGGGAACTGACCTTTAGACATGCCAGGGGGATTGTCATTATTACTAAGTACTGGAGCTGTTTCCTTATATATTCCTTTTAAATGTCACGCAAGGTGTCTGAGTCTGTACAGAGCACTGCCAAACACTTGAGTGGAGACTAATACTTAGACCTTGAAAATTTAAGGATGAAGTATTTAGGCAGATATTCTGAAGTTAGAAAGAAATCAAGCAGTACTTACTGAAAAATATAGAATTAGCTTGTCAAGAATGATGAAAAGAGGGGAGTCGCATGAATGACTACTGCCTGGCTACTACTAATGCTGGTCTTAGCACAGTTTCACTCTGTTGGGATACAATACTCCTTTGCTTCTTCTCTCACCAGAAGCAAAATGTTAGCACCAATCCCAAGAAGAGAAGTAGTCCACGGCCTGTTTGGTAATGCACAGTCTTGTCCCATATGATGCAAGGGTCTGCAGGCTTGTAGCCTTTTTTTGGTAGATACCTCAAATAGCAACTGGACCAATCAGGTATGTTAAGCACAGACACTCACTCTCCAGCAAGAGTCAGGAATCAATGCACTCTGCTCCTACTCTCACCAGGATCAGAATATAAGCACAGATTCCAAGCTGTCACCTATAAAGCAGTTATTAAACTTCCTGGTAATCAGCAGTCTCCAGGAAATAATGTAACTGCACTCCTTCTGTCACCAGGAGAAAACAGAAGCACTAATCCCAAGATGACTAAAGGTAAGATGAAAAAAATGGTTTATCCTATACTCTGCAGTGTGCACTGGAAGAGTTAGACATGCAAGTCGGTAACTTAAGCTTTACCTGTCTAAAAAGTTAAGTTTTAGTGTTGAGTCACTATTTTAAAACAGCAAGGTAGATTGAAAGGGGGTGGTCACTTTTGTGTTCTGGTACTATGGAATACAGTAGGATGGTCAATAAATTTAAATAGTTGAAGGGAAGTGATTTCACAAAATAATAATTTTGTGCTTACTCACACCAGACAGTAAAAGCAGAGAGGAAATGAGATATATGGTCAAATTAACATAATTGGCAGGCAACTAGAAAGACAGTGGTATTTAAGAACACAACAGTAACTGTGTAGGAGGGTGGCAAAATTTCTGTCTGGCTCACAAGAGACAGAGCTGTGGTCTCATTACAAGTTTGAATATTCAGTTAAAAGCAGAATACAAGTAAAACAGTGTAAAGAAAACAAATCACAGTATAGAAAATAGAAAAAAGGCAATAAAGTAATACAAAATACAACAAATAAAAAGCAAACTAACCTTTCCCTCAAAGCAAACTGTAGCAGAGTCTGGATGAACCTTTCCAGTAAAGCCTGGTATTTGATTTGCAACAGTGAGAATGTATTTGGAGGGGGGGGGCTAGAAAGGAAAATATAACAAAAGAGGATAGATTTCTGAAGAAAGAAATTAATTCAGTAATAGGAAATCTGAGAAAATTTACATATTATTCACCAAGGTACAATAACTGGGCTAGACATGACAGAAGTTAAATTTCACTGGAACATGTCCATTTAGTTGAAAACTTTATCCAATAACTATTTTAGATCATTTGCCAATAATTACCAAGATAAAAATGCAGGGTAATGAAGTAAAGATGAGACACTGATGCTCTCCAATCTAATTGTTAAAAAGAGAGGAATTTAAGGAATGGATAGTGGAAGTTATCCGGGAGTTACTATGGAAAATAGAAAGTACTCCAGAAATTATAGCTAGTAAGTGAGATAAAATGAAAGTAGAATTTAGCAATACAGTAGAAATAAAAGAAAAATAGGTCTGGCTAACTCATTCACTCCAATGGAGCTCAGGAAGTTTGTACTGTAACTTTCAATGGGCGGAGCCTAAGCCTTTTGACATAATCAAATTATGTCCTTACATTTTAAACAAATGTTCATTTTTCTGGAACCATTAGAGTTATGAAAGATGTATTAATGGAAAACTCTTCAGCACAAACTATTTCCATAGTGGTAGTATTATTTAGGTTATAGGTCTGAAACCAAATTTTATAAGTCACAGTAAACACAGTAACTATTACATTTGTAATAGTTTGTATTCAACTTACAATATCTCAGCAACCATTCAAATTAAACACATACTGTCAGCAGAATTGTATTCATCTAGCTGAGATCTTTCCTATGAGTCTAATGAGTTCTGGCTGTGTTACTTGGTTGTTGAGATGTTTAGAAACATGTGAACATTATATCTATATAAATTAATATCATAAAAACAACAGTTAATATCTATTTACTTGCACTAGAGAGAGATCAAATATTAATGCAGTTGCGTTTGCAATAGTGTAAACTTTAATGTGAAATCTTTTAAAACGTTGTACATAACATGGTTTTGGAATTATTGATGCAAATATGAACAAACAATATTTGATGCTTAGAGGCAACAGTAGGAGTTAACTGCAGATGCACCTGAAGGCGTCACTTGGATGTAATAGAAGTAATAAGAATTATTTAGAGTGGCTCACAAAGGTTAAAGTATTACAGAATAAAGGGAATCTCATAGAAGAAAAAGATGAACAACTGCAGAGTGCTAAAGAGAAAATAAGGGAGTACCTGGGTAATATGCAGGAGTTTACAAAGATTGTTATTAAGCAACTGTTTTTTTTTTGATAACTTCAGAGCACCCCAGTGTAATATCCTCACTGGTAAGATCAGATCATGAATCAGTCTCCTTTGAAATAAATGTAATGGTACTACCCCTATCAAACCCTAAACCTCTAAAGGCAGGTTACCTCCATTTAAATGATAGCATAGGTAATCTTAAAGTTCCCCCAACCCTGAAAACATGGAGGCCTATGCAGAAGTATATACACAAATACCCTATACAACCACTTAAACAACGACAGAGAAATGTCAGTACCTGGCCAAACTAAACCCAGGTCTAGCTGGAAAAACAAGCCACCCTGGTCGACCCCTGACATAAATAGACTATACAACAGAAGGAAGAAATTCCTGTCTAGAAGTAAGTGGGAGGGAGCACAACAGAGAAAAAAATATTTATTTATTTATTTATTTATTTCCATTTGTTGACTGGGAAAGTCTCACTGGGCCATAGCTGACCCATTCTCAGCAGAGGTCTTGGGAGAAAAGCTCCACAAATACAAAAATCCTTCATTAATCTCAATAGGCAAATCAGGGAACTAGATGAGTCTTCAAAAGCTAAATAAAAGACTAAAATAGCCTCCCAAGCAAAGGATAACCATAAAACATTTGCTAGTTATTCAAAAATCTTAAGGTAAACACTCAAAAATGTGCTGAGTTGGCTGTAGATGGCAATGCCTATATTTAGCCAGAAGAAATAGTAAACCTGCTGGCCAATAAATTCAGCTCAAATTTCATCCCGATCATCGCCAGTTACTCCTCAATACCTACTACCATTCCTTTGCCTGTTATCACAAAAGAACAAGTCATCACTGCACTCTCTAAAGCTAGACACACAGCATCAATTGACCCTGACAGAATCCCAGGGTGCCTATTAAATAGCTTGGAACATAACCTAGCAGACCCACTCAATTGTCTAGTTAACCACTGTCTCCAGACTGGCTTTGTCCCAGTAGAGTGGAGGACAGCAACAGTAATCTCTCTGCACAAGGGGGGGCATCAACTGACCCAGGAAACTACCAACCCATAAGTCTGACTAGCCTCATATGCAAAGCTATGGAAAGGATAATCATGGACCTGATAAACAATGACATAGGAAATCCCCAGACTCTAGACCCAACCCAATTTGCCTTCATAAAGGGCAGATCCCTGCCTGCTCAATCTGGTGGACATATTTGCGAAGGTGACCAAAGCCATGGATGAGGGTAAGACAGTGCATACCACCTACCTTGACCTGACAAAATTATTGGACACAATACCCCACTTGGGTGTTATAGGTTAACAAAATTCAGCATAAACCTCTACTTCACCGGATGGATAGCAAATGGTTTATGGATAGAACATGTTGTTAAAGTGAGGGAATCCACATCCAGCAAGAGGCCAGTCACCAGTGGAGTACCACAGGGCTCAGTGCTGGGCCTCCTCCTCTTCAGAATAAAGCTCTCAGATGTCAAGGCAAATGAAGATGGCCTCTGGCTGACCAAGTTTGCTGATGAGTACAAGTCTGAGGCAATCACTGACACCCCAAACAATGTTGGCATCCTACAGAAGGGTCTGATGCAGACTAATGATTGGTGTCACAGCCATGGCCTCAAACTAAATGCAAAGAAGTACATAATAATACCCTTTCAGAAATCAAATACTACTGCAAATTGCAGCATTGATAGCACCTCCTAAGAGTGGACCCAGTGGGGAAAGATCTGGGTACTCAGATAGATAGTAATCTAAACTTTGACCATCAAGTGTACTTGGTGGTGAGGAAATTCTTCTTTGTGGCTCAACTTATAAGTAAGGGCATAGCATCCAGGTCTAAGGATGTCATAGTACCACAGTACTCAGCCCTCATCAGACCAGTAATCGAGTACAATGCACCCTTTGGCATGTACCTCACCAGGTACCTGCAACAACTGAAGTGTCTGCAGAGGTTTCTCACCAAAAAAAAAAAAATAAGGGTATAACCAAAATGTCATATGTGGACTGATTAAAAGGTCTATCACTGTATTCAGTTTTCTATCAGTTATTGAGGAATGATCTGTGTCTGGCCTACATGGCAGTCTCTGACCCAGCCCTGATGGAAATTTTGTTGTTGTTGTTGTTGTGTCTTTCGGCTTTTCCCGGTTAGGGGTCGCCACAGTGGAACTCCGGTCCGCTAATGATTGGCAGTAGATTTGTATATTCGCAAAACTAACTGTATGAGGGTTACCCACTCCAAAGATCTAAACCTGATCTCTGACATGGATAGATCATGCTGGAGAGACAGATATGTGCCCCAGAGATTGCCCCTCCTCTGGAATAGGCTTCCTATTCATGTGAAGCAGAGCCTTTCCCTGACTGTATTCAAGCACAGTCTGAACAGATGATGGGAAATTGCAGATTCGCTCCTAGGGTGGCACCCAGGAGAGACAGATATGTGCCCCAGAGATTGCCCAACTCTGGAATAGGCTTCCTATTCATGTGAAGCAGAGCCTTTCCCTGACCATCTTCAAGTGCAATCTGAACCAATGGATGGGAAATCATAGATTCCCTCCTGGGGTGGAGCACATGTCCCTTATGGACAGAGGTAGTCTGTAAAAATAGTTAAAACCCTGCTTACTGACCCTTGTTACCTTTCCTCTAGGGATAGAAAATTGGGTAAGCTTTGGGTAAAACTTAAAATGGCTCTTGAGCCGTTAGCCTAGTAATCTCCTATAAATCTATGAAAATATGAACTTAGGGAGCCTATAACAAGAAAAACAACCAGAGATCCTGGAAATCAAGAAAAAGCACAAACAGAAATATTTATGGGAGCTTTTAATAGGCCAAGGTTGGAGGCAGATGAAGCTCAACAACTAACAATTAAGATAACAGGAGATGAGATAAAAATGATTATTTTCAACCAATCTGCAGAAAAGTCTCCAGAAATATAATGGCATTCTGGTGGAAGGTTGGAAGCTTGGAAGCTAGGAAGAGAAAACTGATAAAGTTCTCCAAGATTTTAACAGTATTTTAAAAGGAGGGAAGACACCAGCATCCTGGAAAAAAAAGTTGTGGTGGCTATAATACCTAAAGACACTAAGACCCATCTGGTCCAGCTTCATATAGTCCCATTTCAATTTTAAACAATGACTATCAAGTGTTTATGTCTATAATTGCTAAAAGAATGGAAAAAGTGATGTCAAAATTGATGGATGTGGACCACTATGGTTTTGTAAAGGTGAGACATACATTTGACAACATTAATAGAACAATGATGATCCAGAGGGAAGCAGAACTTAAGAAAATATCACTGTTATTTGTTGAAATTGATGCAGAGCAGAAAAAGCATTTGACAGAGTAAGCTGGGATTTTATGAGTAGGACAATGGAAGCATTTGCCTTTCCTGATACAATAATAAGGTTAATTATAAGGATATATGAGGGATCAGAGGCAAAATCAAAGTGGAAAGGTTCCTCTCTGATAAGTTGTGCATGAACAAAGGAACCAGGCAGGGATACCCTCTTTCCCCTTTATTTGCATTATATTTAGAACAATTGGCAAAGAAAATAAAGGACTTGGAAATTTAAGGATATAACTGGTATGTTGTTCAAGAAAAGTTGGTTTTATTTGTAGATGATAGTTTGCACCTGATGGAACCAGAAAAGGACATCTCAGTGCTGTGGAATATTCTGAGACAATTTTGCTTTTTGGGGAGATGTAAAATTATGAAGATAAAACAAAGGCTATAACTATAAACTATGTACCCACACATGAATTGGTCCACATTTATGGGGGCATGGTAAAATGAAGTATTTAAGAGTATGGTTTAAAAGGAATTCAGTTATGGCAGTTAAGGATATGTGGGAAGAGACTAAACAAAAGATAATACAAAAACCGAGAAACTGGGAGTTCTGGCCTATGGATATGGGTAGCAAGATACAAGCAGTAAAAATGTTTTTAGTCCCTTTAGTTTTATACACAGGCCAGGCATCCTTTTATCAACTTGAGAAGAGGTTGTGGATAGTAATTAATAAAGAGTTGAAGCATTTTATTTGGGAGGGGAAGAGAGCAAGAATCAAGTGGGATACGTCGATCCTCCTAATAGAATAAGGAGGTTTAGGATTACCTGATTTGAAGAGATATTTTAGAGCTGCAAAGTTAAGGCTTGTATACATAACACAAGCAGAAAGCTTCAATTCAAAGTGGAAAAGGATGATGAAGCAGACATAAGAAAAGAAGGAGATTTTGAATGCAGATCCTTAAGTAGAATAACAATAGTCGTATAGAATATTATATTTATAATGTAAAACGCATACTAAGAATTAAGCCAACACAGAAAAGGGGATTTTGCTGATATGGATGACTGCAATTAGGGGCACAGAGTATAGATAAGGGGATTGGAGATTACTGGAGTAAGATGGCAAAGGAACCACAGTATTGGGAACAAATAACTATAGAAAAAAGGTAACAGAATGGGAAGAGGCCAATAAGACATTTGAATTGCAGGCTAGTGGTTGCCTTCCTTATCAGGAATGGCTATCAAAGTATAGACAAAGAGAAAGGTATAGGGGAATCCTAAATGAAAGACTGGCACTGGTTGAGTTTTTAGCTGAATATAGATCAGAAGCTACTGTTAAAACAGGAGTAATTAGTAGGGCATATAAAATATTTGTAAAAAAAACAACAAGACCATTAAGCAGATATAGAGTAAGAAACTTTAATAAAACATGAAATAAAAACAAGATAAGTGCTTTCGTACTCAATCCAAGTACTTCATCAGGTCTAAATTAAATACACAATACACAAGAAATCTGGGCAAAGCCATACATAGAAGTGGGACAAAGGCCCAAAAATAAGGACAATTTCTCTGTATCTGGACTGTTGATAAAGGCAGTCTGAGTTCTGCGCATGCGCAGAGGAGTCGGGACTCATGATATTTTGTTTCACAGATTTTTTTTCTTTGTTTTTTCTAGGTGGGAGGGCTGCAGATCTGCAGTCTGATAGCATGAGCCGCCCTTGTATGTTGGTAAGATCAAACACTGTCTGAATGACCATATCAGAGAACATCTTTACTGCATAAGTAAATTAGATAATAAGAATGCTCTCTCTAAGAATATCAACCATGCTGGGAAAAATCATTACTTTAAATTTATGGTCTTGGAGATTTGTAAGATTGATTAATGGGGTGGTGATATCAGAACATGTACAGAGTGTGTGGAAATTAAATGGATGACTATTTTTCAGGCAACTAAAGGGAAAGGGTTAAATGAGCTTATACCCATAAACCCTTATTGAAGTCACGTGGCTTAAAACATTAGCCTATAAAAGGAAAGTGTATTGTGTATTTAATTTAGATCTGATTTAGTACTTGGATTGAGTACAAAAGTAGTTATCTTGTTTTTATTTTATGTTTTATTAAAGTTTCTTATGCTATATCTGCCTAACGGTCTTGTTTTTTTACATTGTTCAATAATTGTGCACTGGTCTGCTCTTTTATTATTTTGATACATATCAAATATTTCATAATAACTATAGGAATCAATCAGAATATGTCAGAAAAGATTGGGAAGCGAGATTAGATATGCAATACACAAAGGAACAATGGCAGGATGCATGGATGGCTCCCAAATATGCAACAAAAAATAGAAGATTTAGGATTTTTGCCTGGAAGTGCTTAGAAAGAGACTTTTATACCCCAATCAGACTCCAAAGAAAAATTTCCCCAAGTAGATAGCAAATGTTGGAGGTGTGATAGGGAAGAAAGTGGTAACTGGAAGCATATGTTTTGAGAATGTAATGAGTTGGCAGACTTTAAAAATTCCTTTCAGAGTACTCTGTCAGGAGTACTGGGTGAGTAAATGAGTGTAAAGACTTTTTTTTTTAACTGGGATACTGGCTCTGAATTGTCTAGAAATAGTAAGGCCTTGTTAAATTTAATTCTGGTGGCTGCCAAAAAAGCAATTGCTAGAAAATAGAAATCTAATTCTAAACCAGCTGTACTTAAAGTAGTGAATATTGTAACAGAGATAAAAGAACAGTAGGACCTTTAGAAAAGGGTAGGAGTAAATTACATTGAAAAAATGGAAATTGTGGGAAGAATATATAGGTTCATAGGTTCATACTAGGCTATCTGCCCTGGGGCATTTATAAGCCTAGCCCGATTGTGTTTGGCTTACGCCATCCCTTGATTTGAGTATACTGTGCCCTTTTTAAAGTTTAGTTTACTGTGCCTCTGTCTAATAGTGACACGGAAGTAATCCCTGGGACAAACCTACGATCCCCCATCCACTCATCAAGATTCTTCTTGAAGACAGTCAGTGAGGTGCTCTGCCTAACATGAATTGGAATTCTATTCCAGAGCGAAGGGAGCCTCTGGGTTATGACTCTGTCCCTCCAGCATGTTCTATTTATTTCTGTGCTGAGGTTCAAGTCCCTCGAGCGTGCGGCTCTAAGGGATTTAGATTTACTGAGGTGGAGCATGTCCATTAACTCTGGGCTGGACATAGCCCTATATGTCAGGCATAGATTGCCTCGAAGTAGGTGGTACATGCAGAAGAATGTTATGGACAAGGAATGGGGTTTATGAAAAGGCAGGAATTGAATATTTTGCATAATGTTGCTTAGATTATATGATATATAACAATATATGTGAAGTATAATGTTTGTATATGTCAGCTTGTTAATATGGTTTGATTACTTTTATATACATGTAAGTTTCCCTATGTCATAAGTGATAATCCAATAAAGGTGTTTAAAATGGCTATTTTTAAAACCATTACTCTACGCTCATTCATATTTTCTAATTACTATTGCATGGACTTTCTAGTTTCTTTCAACTGTTCTTCACCCTGCTGGGTCCCACTTATTTATTTTTGCTTCTGTAAATCCCTTAGTTTGTTAAGCTCTCTAAACACCCATTGTGACTTTTAATCCATATCTTGTTTGCTTTAACTGTGACCACATTTCTAATCTTCAGTTTACAGTTATCCCAGTCCTTTGCAAGCTATTTAGTACTTAAAGTCAAACCTAGTGACATTTCAGTTAAAATTTGATCCACCCAATCATTAAGCAACTTCTTTTTCTGAAGAATTACTGGAAAATGTCAATGTTTATTACAATATTTGCTTACAATACTTAATTTATATAGGTGCATGGTCTGACCCTATCACTGGATGTGTTTTCATAGTTTGCACCACATTACAGTGTTCCTTCATATGTAACATTTAACTAATCATAAGAACAAAATTACCCTGAAAATGTGTATATTCCGAGTCAATCTGTTTTATGTTCATTACATCAGTGAGCCAAAATACATGAATATGTTTCTCTACATATCTGCTCTCAGCTAATATTCTATATCATATTGGACCTCCAGAATTATTGTCCTCATTTCTTATACTGTTCTATTCTCCAGCCACTACCACACATCCTTGATGAAGCATTAACATTTCCCATATTATATATAATTTCAGTGATTTTTGTGGAATATATACTGAAATCAATGCAATTCTGAAAGCCTGCCAGTGACCTCTCACCACTATAAATCTCCTCTGCTTATCCTTCATTTGTTCCTCAATCTTTATTTTGATGCCATTTTAATTAATCTCAATACCCCATTCTTTCATTTTCAGTATCCAACAAAGAAACCCTACTTCCCCTTTTCTTTACAAAATATTCATGCTTCTTTATGATTCAGGTGTGTTTCTTGTAGCATTATTATCTGTGCATTACTACTGTAAAACACAGCTGGACTTTGTCCTTACATGTCCACCAAATTATTAACATTCAAGATTTGTAAGTCCAGTTGTAACATAAAGTTTACTTTTTATTCTTCCAGATGTTCTTTGTCTTTCTGTTGCATATTTGTCCTAAATAGTCTATTTCAATTGTTGGTATAAATATTATCCCAACTGAACCTGAGCTTTTATACAGAACACCACACATTTAACACACTCCTAAAAATAAACATATTAACTATATACACATTTTCATAAGGTATAACATATGGACTACTTTAGACTGGAACTCTCCAACAAGAACAAGGTGAGAAAATACTTGTTTATTTTTGATTACTGAGATGTAGCTGCATGACAAAATAAATTATAGTGTGGTAAACGTAGAAAATGTTATGCTGTTTTTTGTAGACAAAAAACATGCACTGTGTGGAAAGGCCAGAGGAGGTGGAGTCTGCATCTATGTTAACAAAAGATGGTGCAGCAACTCCGAAATCATACTATCACACTGCTGTGAGAACTTAAAAGTCCTGTCCATTAAATGTAGACCATTTTACTTGCCCAAGGAGCTGAATGGGGTCAGTGTAACAGTGGTGTATATCCCACCTAGTGCTAATACCACTGAGGCTCTAAATAAACTATGCAATCACATGGGTGAGCTGCAGAGCAAATATCCTGATATTGTACATGTGGCAGCTGGAGACTTTAATAAAGCAGATTTGAAAGAAGCACTCCTACACTACCATCAGTATGTGGACATTCTTACAAGGGGTGATAATATCCTGGACTAGGTGTACATAAACTTAAAGAAAGCTTCCACAAATGGGAAACTCTGAACATTATACCATCTTGCTATCACCAGCTTACAAATCTGCACTGGTTAACAAGAAACCCATGAAGAAAAAAAACCTGGGTATGGCCCAAGGGGGCTATGGAGGCCTTCCAAGACTGCTTTGAAAGAACCAAATGGGATATGTTCAAGGAGACAGCCACAGTGAATCAGCATCTGAACATTGATGAATACACTGAGGTAGTGATGGCATACATTTCAAACTACATTGATGGGGTAACAAATACCAAGAGTGTCACTATTAGAGTTAACCAGAAGCCATGGCTCACCTCTAAGGTATATGTGCTTCTGAAGTAAAGAAGTGAAGCTTACAAGGCTAAGGACAATGCAGCCCTATTTGTAGCAATATGTAATCTGAGGAGGGATATAAATGAACAAAACATGCTGCAGAGATAGGTTCCTGACCCACAGACTCCCCATACTCTGGAATAGACTGCCCATACATGTCAACCAGAGCACCTTCTTGGCCCTCTTCAAAAGAAACCTTGACAATTTAATGGGAGATAGGAAATTCACCCCAGGGATCATGTCAGTCACCCTGCTAGACAGGGGTCCAGGGAAGTAAATATTGTGGGAAAAAATATCCAAGGAATTGTTATGGCTAGGCTTGTATAGGCCCTAGGACCGATAGCCTAGTACCAACCTATGAACCTATGAACCCATAAGAGGGAGTATGGCAAAAAGGTGCAGAGACACTTTGAAGTCATGAAGGATGCAAGGAGACTATGGCAAGGCATACATACATTAGATCACTGACTACATCAGGTCAGCACAGTGTGAGGACAGCATCGAATTCCTGGAAAGTTTGAACATCTTCTTTGGTAGATTCAAGGAAAGAAACAACTGGTTGGCACTAAAGCTACCCAATGATGAGAAGGATGCAGTACTTAGCCTTGGCACAGAGGAGGTAAAAACAGATTGAACCCCAGGAAGTTGGCTGGCCTAGACATCATTCTGGGCAAGGTGTTAAAAGGCTGTATTGATCAAGTATGCATAGTGCTCAAGGAAATATTTAACACCTCTCTTGCTATGGTGAAAGTACCCTCATGCTACAAAGAAACTAACATCAACCCACTACCTAAGAAAACCACTCCCTCTAGCTCTAATGGCTACAGACCAGTCACTCAGACATCCACTGTTATGAAATGTTTTGAGCAGCGGATCAAAAAGCATCTTTCAGCATGCCTCCTTTTTGATTTTGACCCTCTGCAGTTTGTTTACAGTGCTAACTGATCCACGGCTGATGCCATATCAGTAACACTACAAATCTCCCTTGAGGATTTAGAGAGCAAAGACAACTATGTGAGGATGCTGTTCATACACTTCAGCTCTGCATTTAATACTATGGTACCAATGCAGCTGATAGAAAAACTGGCATTTAGGAATCAGTAAACATCTCTGTAACTGGATCCTGGACTTCCTGACTGAGAGACCACAGAGGGTGTTGTTCAGGTAAGAACAAATCAAAGTGCATCACAATTAACACCGGAGTTCCACAGGGATGTGTTCTCAGTCCACTGTTATTCACCATCCTGACTCACAACTCCTATGCTAAGCACACGTCCAATGGCATCATCGAGTTTGCTGATGACACCACAGTCATGGGGCTCATCACAAAGAAGGATGAAAGGGCATACAGAGAGGAGATGGCATCTCTGATCAGTTGGTGTGAGGGAGCAACCTTGACCTGAATGTAAGCAAGACCAAAGAGATTATCATCAACTTCAGGAAAAGGAGAACAAACCACACAGCACTCAGGATCAATGGTGAGTGTGTGGAGAGGGTTAAGAGTATGAAATTCCTGGATTTACACATATCAAAGGATCTCTCATGGTCAGGAAACACCCACCAACTGGTCAAGAAAGTGCACCAATGCCTCCACTTTTTTAAGAAGGCTGAAAAAAAGCTAAGTTTCCTCCTTATATTCTGTCCAACTTCTATAGAGGTGCAATAGAGAGCATCCTCACCTGAAACTTCAGTGTGGTTTGGAAGCTGCACAGTTACAGAAAGGAAGGCACAACAAAGAGTGGTGAGAGTTGCAGAGAAGGTAACAAATTACAGTCTTCCAGTGATACAACTTTATTCTGCAAGAAGCATCCAAAAGGCCACCAAAATAATACAGGACACCACGCATCCCGTACATGGACTGTTTAAGCATCTGGCATCAGGCAGGAGATGTTGCAGTATCCGCTGCAGGACTACAAGATTCAATAACAGTTTCTACCCTACAGAAATTAGACTTCTGAACTCAGGCAATAGTCCCAGGGGTCTAGGCACATAATAAGTAATTTTTTATGCGTTTGTGCAATATATAGTTACATATATTCCAAGTAAATGCAATATTTATTTATTATATCCAAAGTCAGTATTATTTAATCCACTCAAATAACTTAGGCATTGTTCAATCTGTAGTGTGTTTTGTATTTCTTTAAATTGGGTAGTTAATTTAACTCAGGAGGGGGTATTATTTTAGTATATGAGTGTTGGTAAATGTATGTGCTCTTTCTTGTGTATATTGTTAGTAGTATTGTATTTGTTAATTATGTTTATTCCTCTACTTGTATGTGTTGTTTCACTTTCCTTTGTAATCTCAATTGAGCTGATGCATGAAATTTTATTAAGGCTACACATGTGTAGTCCTAAATGACAATAAAGTTTATTTTGACTTTGACTAGCTATATACACATTTTCATAAGGTATTGCAGCTAATGCCCTGTAAAACAACAATGTAAGGCTTCTGCTACCCCTTTCTACTCATACTCAGACACTGATTTACTCCTTTGGGCTAGAAAACACCTGCTACAAATCACAGATCTCTGCAAACACTAATATTAAATAATCTAGAAACCAAAGAATGGCCCAAGGTTAAGAAAAGTGCATGCTTTCCTATTTATTTCAGTATGGAACTTCATCAGATAAAAAACTCAACAGTAACACTGTGTTTAGATACACAAAGCAGCTAATCAGAAAAACACTTAGAAGATCAACTATAACTAAGTTCTTAAAGCAACAGTTCACTCAATATTTGAAAATGACATAGTATAGTCAGAACAACTAAACTAATTGTATCACTTATCTAATCATAGCTTGTCTATTAGGTCAGTATGCAGGCTGAAAACCCCTTAACCTGCAGCCTGACAACATATAACTCTTCAATCAAGTGGTATGAAATGTCAGATATTATTTTCTCAATGGTACTTACTAATTTCAGTGATCTTTAAAATATTTTCCATTGCGCAACACATATTTTAGTTATACCAAGCATACTTGCTCATGTATATATTCACATATATTTAAACTACTTTCCTAACTCGATGTTTCCCAGTGCATTTTTTTAAAGAATCACTCCTTAATCTGTTTGTTTCACTTGCCTGCAGCTAGTAGTTTAAATACTTACTTCTGAAGTTCTTGGCCTTTGCCTGTGCATCTAGACAGTGTTAACTACTTTCTTTCAAGCAGCACACTTGTCTGTTTTTTAGTCATTCCTTTACCTGGTACTCATATTTCATCAGAGCTAGCTTTATACATTACTGCCTACCTGTTTGTAACATGTAGTAATTTTCTTTTTTCTACTTTTTTTTTCTTTTTCTTCTTCCTTCACCCACTGTCCTACATCCTTTATTGGAAGCAAAATAATGCAGTTTGCAGTTTGAAAACAAATAGACCTTTCACTAGACAGCATGCTATATAATGCCCCAGTTAGATATAACCTTTCATTTTAAGTACAATTTGAAGTATAATAGTTACATTTTACATTTATATTAATCAAATAGTTATTTTATCTCTGGCGATGGCCGCGGTGGTGCAGCAGTTAGCGTTGTCGCCTCACAGCAAGAGGTTCTCCGGTTCGATTCTCAGCTAGAACACCTTCTGTGTGGAGTCTGCATGTCCTCCCTGCAGTCGGGTGATGTTTAAATACATGCAGGTAGGTGCGTGCATGAATGGGTGAACCTTCGTTGAAGGTTGGGTGTCAGGCTGGCACCTTGGCACAGTAAAAATCTACTGCCAATCATAAGCAGACTGGCATTCCGCTGTGGCGACCCCTAACCTGGAAAAGCCGAAAGACATTACTAGTTATTTTATCTCTGGCAATTTCTTTTCTAAAATTTTAAAGCATCAGAATACAACTCACATTTCTATATAAACATATTCCAGTTTAAGTACTGTTCTCAGTCAGTGTCTTAGTACATTGTGTTTTATGGAATTTCTCACTTTTTTCCAACAACTTTATTAGATTTTAACAGATAAATTCAACACAATAACATAAAAATTAACCAACAATATAACTATTTACAAAAAGTCTATAACAGCTTATATAATCCTGAAAATTAACATTAACCAATTAATCAATACTTTCCTAATAGATTATTTAGTTTTATCCAATAATTATAAAAACTACTTTTGCAATACTTGTAAATTCTGAAATGAAAGGGTGTGGTAGTAGTCTTCCAATTTTTGCAATAACATTTCTAGCCATAGCTAGAATACACCAAAGAAGAGGAATTTGAATTCTTGTATGGTCCCAAGAACTGGAGTATTGAGCAATATTAATGATTTAGAAAGAAAGACCCTATCTGACAATAATGCTTGCATAAAGTTACTTCTATCTTTCCAAAAAAGATGTACCACTTTACATTCCAAAACCATGCTCACACAGAGTCTGCTACACTTTGCTGTGAGGGAAAGGTTAGTTTGCTTTTTATTTGTTGTATTTTGTATTACTTTATTGTCTTTTTCTATTTTGAATAATGTGATTTGTTTTCTTTACCTTGTGTTTTACTTGTATTCTGCTTTTAACTGCATATTAAAATTTAAAAAGAGACCACAGCTCTGTCTCTTGTGAGTCAGGCAGAAATAATTTTCCCAGCCTCCCACCCAGTTACTGTTGTGTTCTTAAACATCACTGTCTTTCTAGTTGCCTGCCCCTTATGTTAATTTGACCATATATCTCGTTTACTCTCTGCTTTTACTGGCTTGTGTGAGTAAGCACAAAATTATCATTTTGTGAAATCACCCCCCTTCAACTATTTAGATTTATTGGCCATCCTACTCTATTCCATAGTACCAGAATACAAAAGTGACCACTACCTTTCAATCTATCTTGCTGTTTTAAAAATAGTGACTCTCCACTAAAACATAACTTTTTAGACAGATAAAACTTGTTTCCTACTTTCACATCTAATTCCTTTAGTGCACACTGCAGTGTTTAGGATAAACCATTTTTTTCATCTTAACTTTAAGCATCTATTGCAAGACCACCAGTTATTGGAGACCCCACATTCTGCCTCTCAGTAGTCATCTTGGGATTAGTGCTTCTGTTTTCTCCTGGTGAGAGAAGGAGTGCAGTTACATTATTTCATGGAGACTGCTGATCACCAGAAAGGTTAATAACTGCTTTATAGGTGACAGCTTGGAATCTGTGCTTATATTCTGATCCTGGTGAGAGTAGGAGCAGAGTGCACTGATTCCTGACTCTTTCTGGTTGAGTACCTGTGACTAGTACTTGCTCTAAAACCTGCTGGAAAGCACTAGGAAGCCTTACACGGATACAAACACTCAACTCTCCTTGTTAATAAGGAGAAATTAATCATAGGCACTAAACAGCCTATAATTTCAAAGTACCTTGCCAAGGTAAGGGAAAACAGCACTTGCCTTTACAAAAAAAAAAAAGCACCTAACCAGGTATGTCCAATGGTCAGCTTCTGGTGATTTCTCTTGTCCATCTGGTGAATCTGGGCATACTGGGACAATGCCTCATGTACACAGCCAACTCTCTCCTCCTACCACCCAACACTGCAACCTGCGAGAGATGCACTTACATAGCCAAACTGGAAGCAAAGCTCGCTCCAGCCAAGATTGTGCTAGACAATCAAGAGGAGAAGGTTAACACCTGCACTACACCACAAGCAACACATAGCCCCTTCAAAACCCTCACTACAAACGCCCACTCATAGCAACACTAAACCCACATATGAGGAGGCACTTAACATTAACCTGACCAAGCAACAAGGACCTCTGAAGCGGAAACGCAAACAAACACCAATCACAACCAAAGTATCAAATAGCTCACAACACCAGTGTGCCACCCAACAACAGCCCCTAAGGCAAGACAACGTACCCAACACTTTAGTCATAGGTGACTCTATAGTCAGGCACACTGATGTCCCACTCACCAGGCTGAACAAGGAGAAAATTACAGTCAGCTGCCTGTCAGGTGTCAGGATCTGCCACATAACACATGCACTCAAGTCACTCCACAACAAGTACAAATACGACTCTATCATTGTCCATGTTGGAGTGAATGACTTGAGACGTACCTCCCTGGACTACATGAAAAGAGACATGGAAGAGCTCTTGGATTATGTGGCCTAGGCAGGTATGACCCTAGCCTTGAGTAGCCACCTGCCTTTGCCCAGAATTATACCACAGTATAAGGGCAAAATGATTGAATTCAACAACTGGCTAACCTTCTGGTGTCATTCAAAGGGGATCCAGTATCTGCCTGGGATGACATGATCGACAAACCATGATGCTTTGTCAGAGATGATCTGCACCTGTCACCGCTGGGATTCAGGTTACTGGCTAAGGCTCTTGCCACCCCTATAGTGCCTTTTTTAGGCAAGGCTCAAAGGACAAAGCCACCACAGTAACAGGTACAAGTATGCAAAATCTGAAGGTAATGCTACTCAATGCTAAAAGTCTAAACCTCAAAATGCACTCTCTCGAGGCACTCCTAAAAATGGAGAATATCGATATTTGTGCAGTAACTGAGATCTGGTTCAAGGGTCCAGAGAGCACCCCTGCAATACCAGGATAAAAATCTTACCACACGTTTTGGCCACCAAACTAGGACCAAAACACTAAAGGTGGAGGAGTGTCCATATTCACCAAGGATATTCACACCTCCAGGCTAGCTGCCCAGCACAATGCATCCAAAATTCTCCAGGTGCAGCTAGCACTAGCTAAGACTGCAATCCAAATTGTAGCTTGCTACAGATCCCCCCACCATGCCCCAAGTTTCTAACTACACCTTTCTAAACATACTAGAAAATATTAAGATACAACCAAACACCCTAATACTGGGTGATTTCAACTACCCTGCCATTGACTGGGAAAACTACTTGTGTGCCAACACCTTTGCCCAATGGTTCTTGGAATTCATAAATTCCAATGCCCTGGATCAACTAATCCATTGTCCCACCAGGGGCTCCAACATCCTGGACTTGGTCATTACCAACATGGGAAATTGATGCTCCACACCAGTGGTCACCCCCTTGTTGGTTAGGTCTGACCATAAGCTAATCCCCTTTGACATCCACATCCCATCCCCACCCCCCAGTAAGGAAACATCCGTAACAAAACTTCTCTAAGGCCAACTTCATGCTACTCAAGTCAGAAGTGACAAACTTCATGACTCTCATGCAGACGGGAATAGAAAGTTCGACTGCCGAATCCTACACTAAAGCACTGTATGAGCACATCCACTCGTGCATGAATAGTGCCATCCCAAATAGAACCAAGATGCTCTCCTCCAAAAAAAAAGGAAGACAATCTGGTGGTGCCTTGTCATAAACAAACTGTACAACAGAAGGAAGAAACTCTTGCAGAAAAGAGGAAAATCCCAGGATGCAAAAAACTTCCTTACCAGCCTCAGTAAGAAACTGATATCCCTCATAAAATACTCCAAAGCTAGTTATGAAAATAAAATTGCCAAAGATTCCAAAGACCACCACAAGGCATTCTATAGCTATGTCAAGAATCTAAATGGAAATGCTCAGATCTGCTCTGAGCTACAACAGAATGGCATTAAATATACTGATCCCAAGGACATTGCCAATATCCTGGCAGATCAATTCAGTGCCAACTTCACCCCCCTTTCACCCCCTAAAGGGCCCATCTCAATACAGAAAGATTGCCAAATCCCGGTAATCATGGCCACACAGGTAAAAAATGCACTCTCCAAAGCTAAGAATACAGCATCCATGGGAACAGATGACATCCCAGGCTGTGTACTACATGAACTACAAAATGAACTGGCACCTCACTAAGTGTCATGTTTAATCATAGCCTCACCTCAGGCTTTCATGCTCACTGAGTGGTGCACAGCTACAGGGGCGATCCACCTTGGATCATTGGAACTATCGTCCCATCAGTCTGACGAGCCTGATCTGCAAGGCCATGGAACGTATTATCATGGAACTTATAAACAAAGACATTGGCAACCTAAAAACACTGGACCCCACCCAGTTTGAGTTTGTGAAGGGTCGATCGTGTCTCCTGAATCTGACTGACTTCTTCTAATCAGTCCCCAGAGCCATGGACGAGGGTAAGGCAGTCCACACAGCCTATCTGGACCTTGCCAAGGCCTTCAACACCATCCCCCACTCTGGAATCACAGATAAACTTACTAAGCTGGGCATAAACCCCTACATCACTACATGGGTTGCCAACTAGCTTAGTGACAGAACCCACACTGTAAAAGTAGCTGACTCCAAATCCAGCTCCAGACAAGTGACAAGTGGAGTACCTCAGGGTTCAGTCCTGGGACCGCTTTTGTTTGGCATCTACTTCTCTGAAGTACAGGCCAACACTGAGGGACTCTGGCTAACAAAGTTTGCAGATGACTGCAAACTGGGAGCCATTACTGAATCCCCAAATGATGTGGATATTCTACAAAAGGGCCTTACAGAAACAGGTGCTTGGTGCCAGAGCCATGGGCTCAAACTCAGTGCCAAGAAGTGTATAGTTATCCCCTTTGAGAAAAACCATCTACCCATGAATTACCACATAGGTGGCAGTACACTAAACACCGAAAGTGTGATAAGAGACTTAGGAACACAGGTGGATAGTGGTCTCGCCTTCGATAACCACATCACCACAACAGTCAGGAAATCCTATGTGGTACACCTTATCACTAAGGGCTTTTCATCCAGAAAAAAGGAGGTCATTGTCCCACTGTACTCATCCCTCAATAGACCCATCATAGAGTACAACACACCATTTGGTATGTACCTCACAAGACATCTGCAACTGGAAAGACTGCAGAAACACCTCACTAATAGAATCACAGGCATCAAGCAAATGCCCTATGGTGATGACTAAAAAAACTCCAGCTATACTCTGTCACATATCGTCTACTCAGAGGTGATCTCTGCTTAACATACAAGGCCATGTCAAACGCAGAGCAGTTGGACATGCTACATTTAAAGAAATCCCAATCCATCAGAGCCACATGCTCCAGGGACCTAAACCTTGTCATCACAATAAACAAAACATGCTGGAGGGATAGGTTCCTGACCCAAAGACTCCCCATACTCTGGAAGAGACTGCCCATACATGTCAAGCAGAGCACCTCCTTGGCGCTCTTCAAAAGGAACCTTGACAATTAGATGAGAGATAGAAAATTCACCCCTGGGATCACGTCAGTCGCCCTGCTAGACAGGAGTTCAGGGAGGTAAATATTGTGGGAAGAAATAGCCAGGGAACTGTTATGGCTAGGCTTGTATAGGCCCTAGGGCCGATAGTCTAATACCAACCTATGAACCAATCTCCTTTTAATCAAGAACTACATTTCTAATAATTTCTAATAATTAATATCTAGGTTGTTGTACATAATTTCAATTTTGTGAGGAGTAATAAAAGCTCTATGTAGGAATTTCAATGAGAATAATTTCCAATACAAAGAAAAGGCTTTCCTGGATGATTGTAATATCATTTTTTATTATTTTCATCTGAAAATCCATGTTATTTGCATGGAATAGTTCCAATAATGAACATTTGAATTTAATGTACATGTTCTAAGTATTTTATAAATCTTGGATAACTGAGATTCACTTATCTCGTTATTTGTAGTAACATTTATTAAACATTCTTATCATTTTAAAAAGACTTTTTATTCACATTAAAATACTTCAGTTTTAGATATTATATACTATTGTTTTGCATGATAACCCAATTATTCAAATCAAAATTATATTTATTTATTAAAAATTTTGATGAGTATTTTAAGTAGCATTTAAAAACTTCTTCAAAAAATTAATTTATTATTCTTTAAGACAATTATTTTATTGAAATTACACAATTCTACACAATCAATAGTAAAAGCTATTGGGAATAATGTAAAGAACTATTTTTTATATTATGACTAGCATAAATAAGTGTTTAACTGTGTTGTGAGTACTGTTAATAAAATACGATTCAAAAAATGTATTATTGTTTTTGATTAAGTAATTTTTAGTAGCCAGAAAAATATTAGATGAAATCTGACTGTGTGATAAAGATAAGTAATTATTATTAATTAATTAGTAATATATTTAAATTAACTGATTTCTATTTAGCTGAATGAGTTTAGTTAAACCATGGTGTTACAGCTTTAATGACAGGTGATAATGCATATAATCCATTTTCAATAAATACCCACATCTTTCCAGCTTATTTTATGGTACTCAAAAGAAATCCTAGATTTATTGGGATACCAAAACAACTTTTGAAGAATGGTACTTTTTAAAATAATGTTTTAAAAAGAATTATTGCAATAGATTGGATAATAAAATATTTGGAAAATTATCATTTTGATTAGAATTAATCTTTCTTCCACAGTAAAAAAAAATCACTTATTAATCAACTGAGTAATGTTTCCAGGATGTGATTATAATTAGTAAAACTTAGGTCTTTACAATCAAGTGTTAATAAAATATCAAGGTATTTTGTGTATTATCCCAATTAAAATCATTGTTATTGTTCAACAAATCATGTGTTTTATTAATTAATAAAGCATAGGCTTTATTATAATTAAAACTTACTCTCCAGATTATTTCATATTGATGTAAAACATCAATTATAAAATTTAAAGAGGAATCAATATCACCTATTGTTACTAAAATATCTGCAAAATTCTGAATTTTTGAAGTGACTAGATCAATTCATTTGACACCTATAATATTATTTCTAATATAGTTTACAAATGATTCAATGACCAGTGTAAATAATAGTGGTGATAAAGGACAATCTTGATTTGCACACTTATAAATCATAAATGAATTTGAAAAAATAATGAAATAATAAAATAATGTAGTCAAAGAAATATACCTTAACATGGAACCTATCATTCCTATTTTGATGAGAGACCCATTCAAACTGCCCAAAAACATAATTTCTAATGAACAAACCTAGCTACCATTGCATCTACTTCCTAAATTTAAATAACCTTTATTATAATACAATATAAAGAAAGCAAATGAATGTTTATTAAATATAGCTAAAATTTAAAGAAATGAATGTGTTCATAACTAAATGTAATTAAATACTAATTATGACTATGTTACATGTGTTTCATTTATTACTAAGACAAATAAAACAAGCTTCAATAAAAGTTAAGCTACATTTCATAAAATATAATAACCCTATTATGATATATATATAAAATCAATATTCATTCATAATGTTAAATATTCTATCTTCATATAACAATATAAGATATAATATAGACCATAGCTAAAGAAATAATATGTAAGTCAAATGTTTTGTAATTTAATGATATTATTACTAGATTAACTAATCTAATATCTGACATGTGTGCAGTGACAGAGACCTGGTTCAAAGCTGCAGAGTGCACCCCTGCATTACCAGGCTATAATTCATACCACACCTTTCGGCCACCAAACCTGGACCGAAACACTAAAGGTGGAGGTGTGTCCATATTAATTAAGGATATCCATACCTCCAAGCTAGTTGCTCAGCATAATGCATCCAAGATTATCCAAGTTCAACTAACTCTGGGCAAAACCGCAATCCAGATTGTAGCTTGCTACAGACCCCCCACCATGCCCCAGGATTCCCACTCCTCTTTTCTTGATACACTGGAAAATATTAAGGTACAACCCAACACTCTAATAATGGGTGATTTCAACTACCCTACCATTAACTGAAAAAAACTACTCATGCACCAACTCTTTTGCTCAATGGTTTCTGGAAATCATCAATTCCAATGCCTTGGATCAACTTATCCACACCCCCACCAGGGGCAGCAATATCCTAGACCTGGTCATCACCAACATGGGTGACCGGTATTCCACACCAGAGGTCAGCTCCTCGTTGGTCAGATCCAACCACAAGCTAATCACCCTAGATATCCACATCCCGCTCCCAATTCTCCAAAGCCAACTTCACGCTTCTTAAGACAGAAGTGGCAAACTTCACGACACCCATGCAGATGGACAATAGAGGTACGACTGCTGAATCCTACACAAATGCAGTTTATAAGCACTTACACGAGTGCATGGATCGTGCTATCCCTAACAGAACCAAGATGCTATCCTCCAAAAAAAGGAAGCCAATCTGGTGGTCTTCTACCATAAACAAACTCTACAACAGAAGAAAGAAACTGTTGCAAAAAAGAGTAAAACCCCACGATTGGAGGAACTCCCTGGTCAGCCTCAGTAAGAAGCTGAGATCCCTCATAAAATCCTCCAAAGCTAGTTATAAAAACAAAATTGCCACTGATTCTAAAGACAACCACAAAGCATTTTATAGCTATGTCAAAAATCTCAATGGCAACACTCAGATCTGCTCTGAGTTACAGCACAATGACACTAAATATACAGAACCAACTGATATTGCCAACATCCTGGCAGATAGGTTCAGTGCTAACTTTACCCCCCTCTCACCCCCTAAAGAGCCCATCTTTATACCGAAAGAATGCAAAGTTCCTGTAATCATGGCTGCACAGGTAAAAACCTCACTCTCCAAAGCCAAGAACACAGCATCCATGGGACCTGACAACATCCCAGGCTGCCTTCTACATGAACTACAGAATAAACTGGCACCCCAGCTAAGTACCATGTTCAATCATAGTCTCACCTCAGGCTTTGTGCCCATTGAATGGTGCATCATGACAGTTATCCCACTCCACAAAGGGGGGGGCCACAACAGACCCTGGGAACTACCGCCCCATTAGCCTGATGAGCCTCGTCTGCAAGGCCATGGAACGTATCATCATGGAACTCATAAAAAAAGACGTTGGAGATCTCCAAACTCTGGATCCCACACAGTTTGGGTTTGTAAAAGGCAGATCCTGTTTCCTAAACCTGATAGACTTCTTTGAAGTAGTCACCAAAGCCATAGATGAGGGTAAGGTGGTTCACACAGCCTATCTAGATCTCGCCAAGGTGTTCAACACCACCCCCCACTCTGGAATTATAGATAAACTCACTAAACTAGGTATAAATCCCTATGTCACAAGATGGGTTGCCAACTGGCTTACTGACAGAACCCACACTGTGAAAGTAGCAGACTCCAAATCAGACTTCAGACCAGTGACAAGTGGAGTACCACAGGGTTCAGTCTTGGGTCCTCTCCTGTTTGGTATCTACTTCTCTGAAGTACAGGCTAACACAGAAGGTCTTTGGTTAACTAAATTTGCAGATGACTGCAAACTAGGAGCCATAATCGAAACTCCTAACGATGTGGACATTCTACAAGAGGGCCTCACTGAGACAGATGCTTGGTGTCAAAGACTTGGTCTCAAGCTCAATGCCAAAAAGTGCATTGTCATCCCCTTTGGTAAAAACTCTGTATCCATGAACTACCACATAGGCAGTAGTCTACTTAACACCAAAAGTGTGATAAGAGACCTTGGGACCCAGGTGGACAGTAGTCTCTCCTTTGATAATCACATCACCACAGTGGTCAGGAAATCCTTCTATGTGGCACACCTCATCACAAAAGGTTTCTCATCCAGATAAAAAGAGGTCATTGTTCCCCTCTACTCATCACTCATTAGACCCATTATAGAGTACAACGCCCCTTTTGGTATGTACCTCACAAGACATCTACAACAACTGGAAAGGCCGCAAAAATACCTCACAAAGAGGATTACTGGCCTCAAACAGATGCCTTACGCAGACCGTCTCAAAAAACTCCAGCTTTACTCCATCGCATATCGCCTACTCAGAGGTGATCTCTGCCTAACATACAAAGCTATGTCAAACCCAGAGCTGTTGGACATGCTCCACTTAAAGAAATCCCAATCCCAATGAGCTACACACTCTAGGGACCTAAACCTTGTCACCACAATAAACAGAACATGCTGGAGGGATAGATTCCTGTATCAGAGACTTCCCATACTCTGGAACAGACTACCTATCTATGTCAAACAGAGCTCCTCATTAGCACTCTTCAAGAAAAATCTTGATGATTGGATGAGTAATAGGAAATTCACCCCAGGGATCACTTCTGTGGTTCTGCTTGACAGGGGCACAGGAAAATAATTTTCTTGGGTGGCGAAAGCCAGGGTACCTTTTTGGCTAGGCTTGTATAGGCCCTAGGGCCAATAGCCTAGTACCTACCTATGAACCTATAATAATATCATTTCAAAAATAAGAAAAATGTTTGTATTAGAAAATATCAATTCTAAGCACCTGGATAGTAGTAGTATCTATTAAATTATAAATAGTTCTTACGAAATATCAATAGTAAATATTTAGTCATATCAACAGTTTTATTAAACAGTGCCCTTATAGTACAATATTTTTCCATATAAGAACCATCTTTCTTCATGACCCATGTTATCATCCATTGATAATATTGACCAGTTTATAAGTGTTATTTGTTAAACAAGTTTTGGAATTCATAATGGTCATTTTATATGCACCATGATATATTCTTTCATTATGATTCATTAACTTGAAATAACTAAACACTGACATTTAATTATTTAAAGAATTGATAATCATTTTATATAGCTATACATATATATTCAACAAGCATGTCTAAACTACTGTCTAAATGGGTCTTGTCCTACTGACATATCAACAAATTAATAAAATATAATCAAAGTTAGCATATAAATCTTCATTAGTCAAATCTAAATCATTTAAAGCTTACTGATGAAAATATCCATACCATAATTAATCTTAAATCCCTTTCAACTTTAGCTGTTTTGTATCAAAGAATATTTTTGTATATAAAATATTCATGTCGGCTGACCATTCAGTTTCATTGCACTGTTTATGATATTCATTCCAACACTACTATGCATTTAAGAACATGTATCAGTCTAGATATTTCCATCGCACATTCAAATAATAAATGTAGTGTCTTTAAATTAATATCTATAGGCTACAGATAAATCTCAGCAAGTATAAATTAATCTACAACCAATACTGCAAATATAACTATTAAATTACAGATATGTCGCATTTGCTATTAAATGGTATGTCACCATCTCAATGGGCTAACATTCCAAAAATCAGATCACCATTGAATGTTCAATAGGAAACACATTAAATCATGTACCAAACAAACTCTCTGTACTTGAAATCATCAAATCAGCAACTGACTCATCTGTAGAATTAAGTAACCCTCCTAAAATGAAGTGTTAAAGTTGCAGTTCATAAGTTCTAAACAAACATGAAGGTGATGTTTAAATAGTTATAACCTCACAATTTACTTCCCATCCAAGTATATGTATGCATATATATATATATATATATATATATATATATATATATATATATATATATGTATATATATATATATATATATATATATCAGTAATTTGATAATCAGTTTTACGTGTATATATAGTATTTGGGTAGAGTGCATTTAATTTCATATATATATATATATATATATATATATATACACACACATATATATGTATATACACACACACACATACACATATATACATACATACTTATATATATATATATATATATATACACACACACACACACACACACACACACACACACACACACACACACACACACACACATACATATATATATATATATATATATATATATATATATATATATATATATATATATATATATATATATATTGGCAAAAAACTTCTACAACTATAGGAAAAAAACAACACCACCAGAACCAGTAATTGAGTGTGCTTTCATTCTTCTAATATGTAAGAACTTCTTCAGAAATAAAAAGGTACAAAGAAAATCAGTAAATATATACTCCATGTTGTCCTATGGCAATAAAGCAGTAAAATAGTAACAGCCAATGAAATAACCCTATCCTTCTTAAAATATGCACATATCATTATAAGGTAATGAAGTGACCTGAAAAAACATGTACAGTATAAAGCAAACTAGTGAAAAGTGAGTCTGTCATGTGAACTCATGTAAACCATTTCAAAGCACATTTTAAACTGATATTATCATTCAAACCTGGAGCAGAATCCACTCCCAGCAAAAGCTGCCATCTGAGTTCCCTAACCTCCAAATGTGTAGCATAGTCACCAAAAAACAGTTCAACTTGCTCTAATACTAAAAATAGAAATTTTTCAAAATTAGCACACATTAACGAATGCCTAGCTAGCACATTTCAAGAGTTAGAGCTTCTGATAGCCCCACAATGTTCCTTTATTCTCTCTGACAGCTTTCTGCAAGTCTTTCCCACATAGAAAAAATGACAAGAATTACAAACTGCAGCATAAACCAAATTAGTGGATGAGCAGTCAAAATGATGGGCAAATGTAACTTTAATCTCAATGAAAAAAACTTTCTCACCAATTAAGAAAAACACATAAACAGGTGTTTGAGCACTTTCGTCCATTTAATGTCTCAGGACTTCAAAAGAAAAACAATTATACACCAGAAATGTTTGGGATTAAGTATAAATTAAAAAGTCATAAATCACAGTGAAACTTGTAAACTAACCAATGCACCTTGTCCAATTTAAATATTTAAACCTGTAATGTAATTAAAAGGCAGAGCTTTCGGTATGATGGGCATGGATGTAAGGTTATAGCTAGCCCTTTGATGCAACCTTAACAGTAAAAAAGTCATTAAGTCCTTTGTAGAAATTCTGCGTTCAGGATTAAGATTCTTGTCCAGTAATAAGTTGTCAATTTCCTCAAATAAATACTGTAATTCCTGTATAATGAAAAAACTGACAAGCTGTGACTAGACATGCTGTGTTACTGAGCTCATCAGCTGGATCATCCGATATAACGCTTGCGATATGTTTTTATAAAAACTGTCACTTACTTAAAAAACATTTTACCAAAAGAAAAGCGGTCAGTAAGCCATCATATAAAATTAAGCAGCAAGCCAAACACAAATATTTACAGTGTGTTACTATGTGCTTACTAGTGAAACTTTCATGCGAATGGGGGAGTGTGAGGAAAAAATGTCACTTAGTTTTAAAACTATTTAACCAAAAGACAAGGAGTCAGTAAGTCAACATTGTAAACAATAAAGCAGTGAGTCAAATTAAATATTTCCAGTGTGCTACAATGTGCTTACTAGTAAAACTTTTATGTGGAGGTGGAGAGTGAAGACAAGTTTAATAACTGATCCATTTTAAAGCACTTTTAAGGTTGCTAGTTTCATTGAGCCCAGGGTAGGATTCTGCATTTAATTCGAGTTGCCATTTAAGTTCTTTGAAGTTTAAAAGACCTTCCCTGTCCCCAAAAAATGTTTCGAATTGTTCAAGGACAAAAAATTTAACACCTGTAAAAGCATGGCATGTAGCACTATGCCTGCCCAAGGCATTTTTGTCATCATGCTTTCTGATTGCTGCCTTATGCTATTTGATGTGGCTGGTGAGCTTCCGAGTAGTTTTGCCAATATAGAAGCAGGGACATGAATTACAGATTGCTTAATAAACCACACATCTGCTATTGCAGTTGTAGTAATTAAAAAAAACTTAAGCTTTCTGCCATTCTGAGGAAAGACAAATTCTTGTGCCTGTAAGTTGTAATCACAGAAAACGCAGCTGTTACAAGCAAACATGCCTGGATTAATTCCCATGTTAACTCCTGAAACGGGAGAAAAAGAATGATCACACTTTTCGAAAGAATTGCATAGTGTCCTAGTTTTCTTGTGTGCAAAAACAGGAGAATCACCCAGTATGTGTACAAGGTCTCTATTATCTGAGATAAGTTGCCAGTTGTAATTGATACCTTCTCCGATATGGGGTAGATCCTGCAAACTGGCAAAGGAAAGCTTATGGAATGGTCCATTACCGGAGAATGAGATAAACCAGTTGATTGGGTAAAAGTCCTGTGGGTATGCTCTGGTTCTATTGAGTGAGTGGATCAAGTGGGGACTTGGTTCAGTCCTTCAATACTATTGGGATTCCTGGAGGTGTAGTCCTGCAATGGAATTGATCCTGAAATTAATCTGTTTTAGTAGAATCAGCAGATACCTACTGGTTCTTAATAGCCAAACATCCTGAAAAATGGAATTGAGAAGGTTACCAGGATAATGTCTTTCTTGAAGCAGGATGATTAATTTGTGAGCTTCATGAACAAAATTATCTTCTTTGCTAATAAACTGGCCTCTTGCTATGTTCACCCTGATGAAATGTGGGTGGGAGCTATTGAAATCCAAGTAGTTATTTCTAAAAGTGTCTTTACGAAAAATATTTGACTCACATTGTAGTGTTTAACCCCAATGTCAGAGAAATATCCAGGAATGAGATGTTTGTGCCAGCTGCAGCTAATTTGAAGTTCACGAAAGGAATGCTGTGAGAAAGAGCTTCTATGAAATCTGAAAGCCATTGCATATTATTCTTCCACATTAAAAACACATCATCAATGTAATGCTGGTACAGTCTAGTATGCTTAAAACTTGGTACTTGTTGCAAAGTGCTTGTTTCCCGTTCTCCCAATACTAGACTTGCAAAGGCTGGGGCTATCTTCGAACCCATAGCCACTCTTCCTGACTTGCTGAAAAACTGTGCCATTAAAGTTGAATAAATTGCACGTCAGAACTATTGACATAAGTGTACAGATGGTGTTAATTTTAACATCAGAGAAGTTAGTGTTGTTTTCCAGGTAGGTTCTAAGACAGTCAATACCCTCTGAGTGAGGAATGTTCATATAAAGAGGTTCTACCTCCAAAGTAACAAGCAACCTGTCTGAGGGTTGTGGTGGATGTGTGTGTAAATAATTCAGAAAAGCCCAGGAATCTTTTAAATAATAGGTAGATTTTTGTACCACTGGGTTCAGGGTAAAGTCTAGAAATTCAGCTATCTTTTCTACTTTTTTTCATTCAGAAGATATAATGTGGCGAAAAGGTAGATTAACAGCATTTTTGTGTATCTTAGGAATCCCAAAGAACTGTCCAAAGCAGAGGAAATGAACTGAAAGAAAATAAACTTCATCTGTAAATCCTCCTGCTCTTTGTAACTGTTTGATAGTTTTATCTATGAAAGAAAATGCTTTATGTGTAGTGTTAAAATCCACTAACTTGTAAAAGGCACATTCTCTTAAGTCCCTTTCCAGTATTTCAACATATTGGGATTGCTCCATGAGCACAATCCCAGTGCCCTTATCTGCTATCATGATTCTCAGGCTCCAATCTGATTCCCGAGCCTGTAAAGTTTGTCTTTCTGCCTGTGTGAGGTTAAACCATTTATAGGGAGAGTCTTGGGAGCAGATATCATGGAGATCTGTTTCACATATTGATTGAAAAGAAAGCAAAGTGTTGTTTAAAGGTGGATTATAGAGCTTTTTTTACATGGCAAGGCTGAGTCAGAATGGGTAACATCCATATCCAAGGTATCATCCAGAAGTACTTTTAAATTCAGTTTGCAAACAAACATACGAATGTCTAGGATTAACTTGGACACATTAGCTCTTTGAGATGGGATGAATGTGAAACCTTTGCTAAGGACTGCTAGTATTTCATCTGTCAGCACCCTGTTAGTCAAATTGAAAACTGCTGAGACATTTGACTGATTTAGAATGTCTGTATTTGCATATAAATCTGTGTTGGTGTCTATAGGCGAAGGTTGTACCTGCGTGGTTTCCCCCTCGGTCATCCTGTCCCTCTCTGTTGCTGTCCTGTGTGAAATCTCCTTGTGTTGTTGTTGTAAAAACCTTGATTGAACTTCCTGGTAGGGGTAGTAGGTAGTAAGGTGTTTGTTGTTTGCTGCTCCTGGTATAAAAATGGTTATTGTTATTGATGTTATTACTAGTACTAACCTCTGAATTTTCATTGTGCGTAGCAGCAGTATTATGAGATGAGTCATTGGTGCCTGTCCTGTCTCTTTGAACCTCAGCATGTGTAGCAGCTAGCGGAGCTTGTGGAGTTTGTGGATTAATTTGTGGAGTCTAGACAAATTGTCCTGTATTAGCCAAATGTTGTGCCAATGTAGAAGTAGTAGGAACAGGGAAAGTAGGAACAGATAACTGAACAAGTAATGGAACATGGTTCCTGAAGAATGAAAGTGAACTGTTAAATCTCACATTTGTTCTAAGCCATCCTGTTGATAAGTTATTTGTATTCAGGGGATATGAATGTGTAGTGTATTGTATTTGGTCCCAGTATAATTTATGTTTCTTCCAATGAGTATGTGTGGCTACATGCCTATCAGTCCTGGAGGGAATTCCTTGAAGAATACACTGATGTTGTGAAATCACAGGATGTTGAGAAATATTGGGATGCAACCTATTAATATCCTCCTTTAAAGTCTCCAGTTTGCTATTGTCATGCCTAAGAAGAACTTTAATAACTTCCAGTCACACTTCATTAAACACTTTAACCAAGTCTAGGTACACAGGTGAATTAAATTCAGTTCTATTAGGGAAATGTGAGAAACACAATCCTTTGGGTACTATTTTACTCTGTAGGCAACTGTTAAGGTATAGGTTGTCATATTCTATATTTCTGAATATGAATAACTGTCTCTCTCGTTTAAAAATAAAGTTCTTGCACTTACTAGCCTGAGCATCCATGTTTGATGGGATTGTATTGATATCATCTGTCTGTTGACCATCCATTTGTGGAAAAGGATTAGTTCTGTTCTCTGTGTTAAGAATCTCTGCCAATTCTTGTATACATCCATCCTGTTGTACTGTTTGAGCAATCGGAACAGCTGGCTGCATTAAAGTCCGTAAACTTCTTGCATTTGGCACTGCTTGAGCATCCACCAATGCCCCAGGTTGGCTAACTTGATTCTGAGTAACGTGCATCATATCCAGATGAAAAACAATCTGTGGACATAGGGTTGCTTGTCCACCCTGTAAGGGGTCAGGTTGGCTTCCATGGTTCTGAGTAAGGTGCCTAAAATCCAGTTGAAAATTATGTATAGATAAGCAGTCTTCAGTTATGGCAGTCTGAGAAAGGTTCACAGGTAGTTGGGTAACGGAGCCATGTTCGTTGAGTATTTTCCATCATGGTGTTCAATGCAGACAAAATATAAAATATATGAAATAACTGCTATCACTAAAGAGAGAAAAAAATAAATCAATGAAAAAAACTTTATCATGTTTAAATATTTAAACTGAACAAGATGCAATGGTCAATTTACAAGCTTCACTGTGATTTATAACTTTTCCTTTGTTCTTAATCCTAAACATTTCTGATGTTTAATTGCTTTTCTGATGAAGTCCTGACACATTAAACGAACAAAAGAGCTCAAACACCTGTTTATGTGTTTTTCTTAATTGGTGAGAAAGTTTTTTTCATACATTTATTTTTCATTCTTTCTTTAGGGAAAGTAGTTATTTTGTATATAATATATATAATATATATATATATATATATATATATATATATTCTACATATATCTACACACACACACACACACATGTATATATATATATATATATATATATATATATATATATATATATATATATCTCTATATAACTATATATATATATATATATATATATATATATATATATATATATCTATATATATATATATGTGTGTGTGTGTGTGTGTGTGTGTATACATATATATATATATATATATATATATATTTATATGTCCTTCATATGCTCCCACCTAAAACTCCCACACTACTAACTCCACACCTAAATCATCATTTCTTTGCCTACTTTAACTTAATTCAGAGATCTTGCTCAGAACACCTTTTCATAAATCTTTTGCATGCATGCCTCTAGCCTACCTTACTCATATTCTCAAACTTTCATTATTTGTTTTTCTTATCCATTGTACCCATAATATTGTTTTCCTCTGCAATACTGTTAATTTGTCTCTATTCGTATGTATTTGTATGTCTGTTTGGGGCTTTTCCCCTCGGGTCTTCACTGAAAAAGGGTAATTCTTACCCAGCTGGACCAACCCGATTAACAAATGCAAATAAATAAATATATATATATATATATATATATATATATATATATATATATATATATATATATATATATATATATAT